>NW_020229449.1:184643-253361 GCF_003227725.1 Camponotus floridanus | reverse complement strand
CCGCTGTAATGAATGAAAAAGAAGTAATTTATTAAATTTTTTGCACATTAATCTAGATAATTGAAAGATAGTTAATGTAAGATGGATACGTTTAATATTCGTGTTTCTCTGTTGTGAAGCAAAAAATTTCAATGTTATGTTTGTCAATGTTATCTATCTAATGCTGTTTTGTTTTACTAACATAAGTATCATATTTTACACACACACACACACACACACACACATACATATAAGCATATGTAATAATGCCATTTCTTAAATCAATATTTGATATAATAATGTAATATTAGAAGAAAGAAAGAAAGAAAAAGAAAGAGAGATAATTAGATAGAGAATGAGTAGGAGTATAGGGAGAGTTCTAACTCAGGTCCTCTCAGGGGGAATGAGGCGCGTGGGGGATTACGGCGGCGCGGGGGAATGACGTCACGCGGGACGGAGGGATTTCGGCGGCGGCGCGTGTTAGATGTTTTATGGTAATATTATATTACATGCCCGGCTGATAAACAGTATTGCGTACGGACATGTTCGGTTTATAAATAATATAAACATCAGCATTTTTTGAATTGAGATTATGAATCGTATAATAGAGATGTGATATTATCGCCATATCGTCGTAAACGCCTCGTAAAAAGTACGCGCGGTCCCATATATTTATCGAAAGTATATGAAATATTGTATCGCATGTCCGGTTGATAAACAATATAAACATCTGCATTTCTTTGAAATGCATCGCGTGCGAGAAGAACGCGTGCGAGGGAAAGAGACTTAAGATTAACGCATGAGAGAGAACGATACTTATAACTAGCGCAGGGATGGGAACGCCAAGAAGAGGTCTGTAAATAAATACATTTTTTCCAATTAAAAATATAAAATTTAATAAAATGTGTATGACTAATAAAATAATAAGTATAAAATAATAAGAAAAAATATAAAATATAAAATTTAATCCGTTATATTATAGAGTGTCCATAGCTCATCAAAATTTACATAACAATCGTCATTATGATTTCTACTTAGATCTCCATTCAGATTATTTTGTTCTCCATTCTGATCTCCCATTCAGATTTCTCATCTCTCCTGAAACATTCTCCTACAAAAAAAATCACCCAAAAATAATTACTTGAATATTTTAAATTAATTTTGTAATTATATTAGCAAAAATTATCCATTACCTGTACATTCTCTTCCTGTTGTTTTTTCTTTTGATATGCATACTTTTTGTATATAATTTCAGGTGGACATTTGCATTTATGAGATTGACATTGTGTACAATACCGCGTTATATATAATAATTTATGATGATTACCAGCAATGCATTTTCTAAAATCATCATATTTAATATTATGATCAAAATCATTCCAGATTATTAAATCTATGTACGTTTATGCCCGTTGGGATACGTATATTTATACACGGCGTGTATGTACAGTCATTGATACACCTATCTACCCAACTGTAATCGACATTTTTATATATATAAACATGGTCTTCATATTCAAATATTTGATCGCAATTATTGCATCTAATACATTGGTATTGCCAACCATCTTCTGAGTCTATGATTCGAGTAATTTTACGTTTACTGCCGAAATAAGAGTAATCATCATCATCGTATACATCAATTGAGAAGTGTGTCTTCCGAATTTCACGAAAAATTTTCAGTTGTACATGATCGGGCCATTCGATATACCCATTCTCATACATATTAACCTCGGTTTGTCTGCCGAAACGTTGCTTATGCATACCTCGTATGCCTAATTCTCGATCGCGCACATTGTGTTATCGACATCTGTTTAGTGTTCGATTTTTCCATAGCACTATTGTTGTCATCTCGGAAAAGGGTGATTATGCACCTCCATTCGTCTATACGTGTTTGCAGCTCCATTGTTGTAATATGAAAAAATATTCACTTCTTCACTTTCGATTTCTTCACTTTCGATTTCTCGACTCGCGCACTGCCAAACTCTTTCTGACAAGTGTAAGCGCCTAAAAGTATAATATATATATATATATACATAGTTTAAGGAATGTGTGCCTTACGCTATCCCTATGATAGCTCAGCCACCATCTGTTGCGATAAGCGAAAAGACTTGATTTTGGAAGTTGGAGCAAGCAGTTAGCGAAGTATTGTCGAGGACTGCGCATACGTTTTGGTGAAGGAATGCCAGAGAACGTTCGCGAAGGTAGAATGTATCGAGTATTTGAATATTATTGTACTGTGTTAAAGAGAAGTCAATGTTGTCGTTCAAATAAATGTTAAGTTAGTGCAAAAATTGCCGGTGAACATTTATTAAAAAAAAAAAAATAAACCCTACAGTTAAGACTCTTTTTCTCTCAGAAGTGGGATTCACCTATGTTAAACGTTGCTAAGAAGTAACTCCAGACTGAGGTTTTTTTCTTTGTGAATAGTTTGCGTGTAATAAACGCATCAAATTGCCTTTACGGTACATATTAATTGGTCATATCGAGAACATCGAAAAGAAAAGTAAAGTGAGCACGTGTCATCAGAGAAAGTTCTTGAACCGGAAGTGCGTCTTATAGAACATTCTAGATCTTGCTCCGAAATAGCTGACTCAGCCATCTTACCGGTAGGCGAAAATTTTGGAGAGCCATCTCTATTTCGAGAGTGATATTGATTCCATATCACTATCCTTTTCGGGTATTGACGTCTTGTCAAGTTCTGAAGATAACAAGGGATTACCATAATTATCGATACTTTCACTCGCGAAACTTATTTATTGGTGCCATCTGTGAACGTTCAACATGAATCGAGAAAAATTGGAATCATTATCGATAAACGATTTGAGAGCTCTTGCAGCACGTTTAAAAATCGATACAAAAGGAACACGTTCTAATATTTTTGAATCTCTCATAAATTATTATGAACGAGAAGGATGGTCGGAACAATCGCATGGACAGTCATCTACAGAAAGCACTCATGAACCTAACAGTGATCCATCTACTATATCATCGGGCAGTGAACCACACGTAGAAAAACCGGAGATGTCAATACTCCAGCCACCCTGTATGTTACATACAGCGGGTTCGTCATCAGGTGTGAGAACACAAAATCCGACAAATATCAGCTCTTTTCCTGATATTCAATTTATTGTGGAGTCGGTTGTACAAGCGTTGCAACAAGCCTCTTCCTCTTCATCTGCTAATGTGCCTCATCAAAATACGTGTGATACGCGTGAAGCAAATGGAAATTCGTCTAACATTTGGCAGCGTGTAAAATGTGCTGAAAAACTGATCCCTACTTTTTCGGGAAAAGAAGATGAAAATGTTATTCGATGGCTTGAAAGAATTGCAAATATCGCACAGACATATCATTTCGGTAGTGATGTTTTGCTTTTGGCTGCTATAAGTCAACTAAAAGAGCGTGCTCTAAATTGGTATAATCGTCAACCACTCGAATCTGTATCTACTTGGGAGGCATTTAAATTCCAGGTGAGATGATATTTTGAAAGGAAAGAATCTTACACCGCAACTTTGGCACGAATTGGCACTCGCTTTTGGAAATCCCACACAGAAAAATTTATTGATTACGCGGAAGCAAAATTAAATTTAATGCAGTCCCTAAAGCTCTCTGAAAAGGAAAAAATAGAACTCTTAGCGGACGGAGTGAAAGATTTTAATCTTCGAAGAATGGTACTGAATACTTGGATTGACAACGTGCCTGACTTTATTGAACACGTGCGCAAAATTACAGAAGATAGCATAATTGTACGAAAGGGAGAATCTAAACACCCAATGAAAAAAACGGGAGAGACTACATCATCAACCGAGAAGACTTGTTTTACGTGCAAGAAACCCGGACACTTATCCAAAGACTGCCGAATCGCAAAAGCAACGTGTTTTAAGTGCGGTCAAACGGGTCATCTAAGCAACACCTGTCCTAAGAAGGAAGCCAATCGCAGCACGTCTTTGAACCATGTGGAGAAGGATGCGTCGCCGCGTCAACATCGTCCACGGAAATCACATCTCTATCGGACAGCGTATTGCAGATCGGTACAAACAGCGAAACAAGGCTATGTACTATGATTCGTAGATTACATAATAAAAATGTAGCAATTCCTGCCTTGGTAGATACTGGTAGTCCAGTCAATTTAATTAAAAAGTCGATACATGAAAAATTCTTTGATAATAGAGACTTATTTAACGTTAAAAAAGGAAATAGTTACAAAGGAATTAATGAATCTCCGTTATTAGTGTATGGAAAGATATATGATCAAATTATTTTAGAAAATTTAAATGATTCATGGTTCGATATTACTTTCCTGGTTGTGGATGATAAAACAATGCGTTATGATATTATTATCGGTCGTGAATTTATTAATAATGCAAATTTAAGATTTATATTTTTTCAAAATGAATATACTTTTGAAAAAGTTGCTGATTGTGAAGAAATAGCTCATGATCTTTTAACTATAAATGTAGTCGAAACAAAAGAGATATATGATCCAATAATTGAAAGTTTAGATAAAGATTTAAACTTTCAGAATCGGTGTGACTTATTAAATACATTTGCTGATGTAGAAAATTTAGAAATTGAAAAAGTAAATAATAATTATTGCGTCCAAGTATATTTAAAAGATAAGTCTTTGTTCAGATATGCTCCGAGGCGAATGTCTATTGTAGAGAAAAATGAGCTTCAAAAAATTACAGACGATTTATTGGATCGAAATATTATTCGACCTAGTATTTCACCGTATTGTGCTCGAGTTATTTTGGTAACGCGCAGAAACGGAAAAAAAAGAATGTGTGTAGATTTGAGACCGCTTAATCAAAGGATTTATTCACAAAAATATCCTTTTCCTATAATAGAAGATCATTTAAATAAATTAAGAGATACACGGATTTTACTAAATTAGATTTAAAAGATGGTTTCCATCAAATTGCAATTCATCCGGAACATACTAAATATTTGCTTTTGCAACTCCTTCTGGGCAATATGAATTTCTTAAAATGCCATTCGGTTATTCTGAGGCTCCGGCCGAATTTCAAAAGAGAATCTTGCAAGTTTTTGATCCGCTATTGCGCGCAAATAAAATCTTGATATATATAGACGATATATTAATACCTACGATTACTATTGACGAAATTTAAAAATCTTAAAAGAAGTGCTAATCTATTTAAAGAAATATGGCTTAGAACTGAATTTATCAAAGTGTACATTTTTAAAAAAGAAAATTGAATATCTAGGTTATCTAATTACGGCAAACGGCATTACAATGTGTAAACGCCATATACAAGCTATCATCGACTTTCCACAACCACGAAATGTAAGAGAATTACAAAGTTTTCTAGGCTTAACAAATTATTTTCGAAGATTCATTAAAGATTACGCTTTTAAAATTAGTTGTCTACAAGCTTTAGTTAAAAAGAATACTAAATTTACATTTGATGATCAATGCGTACAAACATTTGAACATTTAAAAGCCGAATTGACTACACCACCAGTGTTATGTATATATAACCCATCAGCCGAAACAGAATTACACACGGATGCGAGTAGTCACGGTTTTGGCGCAATATTGTTACAAAAACAATCAAATAATTGTATGGCGCCCATAGCTTATTTTAGCCGCGCGACTAGTAACGCCGAAAAAAATTACCATAGTTACGAATTAGAAACGTTAGCTATTGTTAAAGCAGTCGAACGTTTTCACGTTTATTTACAAGGTATAAACTTTAAAATTATCAAGGATTGTAATTCATTGGTATTAGCAATGAAAAAAATTAATATTAATCCAAGAATAGCGCGATGGAGTTTAATTCTCCAAAATTATAAATTTAAGTTAATACACAGAGCATCAGGTAAAATGGATCACGTAGATTGTCTTAGTCGCTGCGTTATGAATGTAAATTTAATTACAGTAGAAGATGAATTAATGTATAAGCAATTAGCTGATCCAAAAATTAAAGAATTAGCAGAAGACTTGGAAACCAGAGATCATAAATACTTTGTACTTATAGAAGGTCTCGTCTTTCGTAAATACGCGGATAAAAACTTATTTGTTGTTCCTGAGAATATGATTAATAGTATAATACGGATTTATCACGACGAAACGGGACATGTTGGCATAGATAAAACTGTACACGGTCTTCTGAGTCACTACTGGTTCCCATGTCTTAAATTACGCGTAAAACAATATATAGAAAACTGTGTAAAATGCTTAAGTTTTTCTTTAATTGGGGAAAAACCCGAAGGCGAATTAGAAATTTTTGAAAAAATAGCTTTACCCCTTCACACGCTACATATTGACCATTCTGGACCATTAGAAATTACAACAGACGGCTATAAATATATTTTAGTTATCGTGGATGCTTTTACAAAATTTACTTGGCTTTTTTCCACTAAATCTACTACAACTGATGAAGTCATAAAATGTTTAAATATTCTTTTTGATTTATTTGGACTTCCTGAACGAATAATTAGTGATCGTGGAACAGCTTTTTCTTCAAGAAATTTTGCTCAATTTTTAAAGGAAAGAAAAATAAAGCATGTAATGACTGCAGTCGCTTCACCTTGGGCTAATGGTCAAGTTGAAAGAGTAAATCGTTTCTTAAAGTCGACCTTATCGAAAATAAGCGATAATATTGCAGATTGGAAAAATGTACTAGGCAATGTTCAATTTGTAATTAACAATACTTTGCATAAGTCGATTAATACCACGCCGAGTAAAATATTGTTAGGATATGATCAGCGTCAAAATTCCGATAACGAATTAAGAAAACTAATTGATCATCTGGCGCAAATCGATCTAGATATCGAGCAAGAAAGAACAGAATTACGAGATTCAGCTCAAATCGTGAATCGCGCCGTTCAAGAATATAATAAAATAAAATACGATAAAAAGCATAAGAAACCTACACGGTATAAAGAAGGAGATCTGGTACTTGTCAAAATTTTACAGCCTAAAACCGGTACCAATCAAAAATTATTGCCGAAATATAAAGGACCATATCAAATCAAAGCTGTACTTAAGAAAAATAGATTCGTAGTGACAGACATTCCAGGATATAATCTAACTCAAAAACTATTTAACACTATTCTTTCATCCGATAAAATTAAACCTTGGATTAAAATAAACGAAAATTATTCCACTAGTAAAGATAAAATTTAGCTTTTGAATAAATAAATTGGAATACTATAAGAAAAATATATATACACTCTGTTCAACAAGAACGTGACCGCCATTATTCAGAAAAAATGCGCCACAGCGTCATCTATTTTTTTTGTCGTAATCTTTGACTCATTCCCTAGTGCGCAATATAATTTTTAGCATTGTTGATAGTAGTGTTTTGTTTATTTTTACAATGAGTGAAGAATATTTGAAACGACACGAAGCAGTATTTCTTGTTCACCACTCTAAAGGACCGAAGCTAACATATAAATCAGCTGCAAAATATATAAAAAAGTCTGAAAGTTTCGTTAAGAAATGGGTAAAACGATTTTTAGAGGTTGGGAACGTGAACGACTTGCCGGAGAGGGGATCTTGTCAAAAGTATGGAAAAAAGGTGTGAAGCTATAAGAATTAATGACGGCGATTGGACAAATTATTGAGTGACTGCGCAATAGCTAACATTATGTACTTCAATAAAATATTTGGTAAAAAATTGTCTGATTTATTTTTTCTGAATAATGGCGGTCACGTTCTTGTTGAACAGACTGTATGTAATGTAATGTGTGATAATACGTGAAGTCTCCACAGAATAAGATATTTTTTTTATTGTTTATTTAGTATATAATCGTAATAGTTCGAGGACGAACTAAAGGGTCAGAATGGCCGAATCTGTAAGCGCCTAAAAGTATAATATATATATATATATATATATATATATATATATATATATATACATATATACATAGTTTAAGGAATGTGTGCCTTACGCTATCCCTATGATAGCTCAGCACCATCTATTGCGATAAGCGAAAAGACTTGATTTTGGAAGTTGGAGCAAGCAATTAGCGAAGTATTGTCGAGGACTGCGCATACGTTTTGGCGAAGGAATGTCAGAGAACGTTCGCGAAGGTAGAATGTATCGAGTATTTGAATATTATTTGTACTGTGTTAAAGAGAAGTCAATGTTGTCGTTCAAATAAATGTTAAGTTAGTGCAAAAATTGCCGGTGAACATTTATTAAAAAAAAAAAATAAACCCTACACAAGGCAGCGAGATCTCGAAACGAGATCGTATAATAGAGATGTGACATTATCGCCATATCGTCGTAAACGCCTCGTAAAAAGTACGCGCGGTCCCATATATTTATCGAAAGTATAAACAATATTGTGTCGCATGCCCGGTTGATAAATAATATAAACAAATAGTACCTCAGAATCGTCTTTCACGATTTTTTCTCGGAAGAATTTTTAACGTATCAGCGCCGATGTTTGGCTGCTTTGTACCCTTGTTTCCACCGCTCGTATATCAGCGCTTTCGCGGTACACCCCTCACCTCCGATATAAGTAATTCTAGATTTTTTCGTTCGGCGTATCCTTATCTCTCTCATTGAATTACACAGCACATAAATTTATAAACAATATAAACAAATGGCACTTCCTAGAATCATCTTTTACGATTTTTTTATCGGAAGAATTTTTAACGTATCAGCGCCGATGTTTGGCTGCTTTGTTTTCTCCTTCATATATAAGAATGATTGAAGCGCATCAAATCATCATAGTATGTGATTTGAACGCCCATCGACGCGTCGGCAGTAAAAAAAAAGTATAGCGGTGTCCCGTTAGAAAGATTTTTGCGCCTATTTCACGTTCAAGATAGCGAACGGTATTGTTTATCGCGTGCAAAAGTCATCCGTAGAAAACTGTGACATAGTGTTTTAAAAGTGTGAGTGCGAAAAAGATAGGAAAATGGAAAACATCGAGCCGACCGAACGCGATCTGGTGGAGGAATCTCGCCGAATTGCCACCTTGGGCGAGTATTTCGCGTGGCTGCAGCGAAGTGGCTTGCGAGGAATTGATCAAAGAGCTCGAAGAACGCAGTCGTGTCAAGCATCCGCGGCTCTCGATCGGAAATAGACAATCTCTGGTGACTAAAATCGCGCGACTAGAAAGTGCGAAGACTCGATTGCAAAGACGGTTTATTCCCAGTGGTGGTGATTACAGCGGTGACAACGCGGAAAGACTCGTTTGGCGAGAGATCGATACGGCGTTCAACAGCCGTATTCTGACCGGTGCCGTGATTAACGCAAACTATATCGAACCTCGTCAATTTCTCGAGGATGCTGAAGACATCGTGCTCGAGCAAGTGCAAAACGTTCTAAAAAGACACAACAGTGTAAAAGTAAATACTATATTCAACGGTGAATTTGTGTCGGGTGATAAGCGCGCGAATAAAAGTATAAATACGAGAAACTGTGAACTCTTTCGCACATCGGATTTACGTGAGTGGTTCGAGCGCCGCGTTATCGAGCCCATTTTAACGTCTCTGGAAGAGTTTCAGGAACGCGATAGCGGCTGGGCATTGTCGCGAATACAGAATTTGACTGTTAATGTAAATAAATATAATCCAATGCGCGCGGGATGCCACATTAAATTGTCGCGGGAGATTATGATGAAAAGAGCGGTGGTTAACGTACAGTCTAAAGACAATGCGTGTTTCGCGTGGGCAGTGGTCGCCGCTCTATATCCCGCAGAAAGGAACGTGGAACGAGAATTATCGTATCCACCTTACGCGACAGTGCTGAATCTCTGGGACATTGAGTTTCCAGTAACTTTAATCAAATTAAAAAATTTGAACTCGCGAACAATATCTCGATCAACGTGTACGGCATCGAAGACAAGAACAGTATCGTCCCGATACGTCTTTCGGAGCAGAAGCGAGATAAGCACGTGAATCTGCTATACGTGGAAGACGGCAACAGCGTCGGACATTTCGCGTGGATAAATAATTTATCCAGGCTCGTGAGGTCGCAACTGAGCAAACACAACGGTCAAAGATATATCTGCGATCGATATGTATATATTAATATAAAATAATTATAATTTATATAACAAATTGTTCTAATTTTAATTTAAAAATTTTTCTTTTACAGATGCCTGCATTATTTTAGTTCAGATGACAAGTTGCAGTCGCATACGGTCGACTGCGGGGAGATGAATGACTGCGCTATCTGGTTGCCGAGCGACAAGGACAAGTGGCTCGAGTTCAACAATTACAACAGGAAAGAGCGGCTTCCATTCGTCGTGTACGCCGATCTGGAATGCGTTCTGACCAAAACGGAGGAAGAACAACAACAACAAAAATTGTACCAGCATCATCGGATATTTAGTATAGCGTATTATATGCATTGTTCGTACGATGAATCTTTATCGGCGTATCATTCACGTCGTAGCGTCGATTGTATAGCGTGGTTCGTCGAAGATCTTAAAAATTTAGCGATTCGCGTTAAGAATATTTTAACGACCAATGTCCCCATGGTTAATTTAACGTCCGAAGAGTGTGAAAAACTTCACAACGCCACTCAATGCCATATATGCGAAAAGCCGTTCGCGCAAGACGATACACGCGTTCGCGATCATTGTCATCTGACCGGGCGGTCCCGCGCATTCAAATTGCAATTTAAATTACAAAGAATCTTTTTGTATTCCGATAGTTTTCCACAATTTATCCGGTTATGATTCACACTTTATTATCGAGGAAATAGCCACAGCATTCGAAGGGAGCGTCGAGTTACTTCCGATAACGAAAGAGAAATATATTTCTTTTACAAAAAATGTCGACCTTAAGGAAGGCGATTGGAAAAATAATGTAAAATTACGCTTCATCGATTCGTACAAATTTCTTACGAGTCTCGACAAATTAGCATCTTATCTAGACAGAGAAAAGCTCAAAATTTTAAAATCGAAATTTGAAAATTTATCCGCGGAAAATTTCAGTTTATTAACACGGAAAGGCGTCTTTCCATACGAATACATCGACTCGGTAGATAAGTTACGAGATACGCGTTTACCACCGCGCGAATCGTATTACAGTTCCTTGACCGGTGAAACTATATCCGAGAGCGATTACGCGCACGCCGAGAACATCTGGACGCGATTCTCCATTCGAACGCTGGGCGAATATAGCGACATGTATCTCAAAATCGACGTATTGTTATTAGCAGATATTTTCGAAAATTTTCGCGATAGCTGCAGCAAAAGTTACAGACTCGACCCCGCGTATTACTATACTTTCCCCGGATACACGTGGGACGCCATGTTAAAGCATACAAAGATCGCGTTCGAGTTGCTTACAGATATCGACATGGTCATGTTTATAGAACGCGATATACGCGGTGGTCTGAGCCAATGTTCCAACAGATACGCGCGCGCTAATAACAAGTACATGCGACAATCGTACGATCCATCGAAATCATCGTCGTACTTGATGTATTTTGACGTTAATAATTTATACGGATGGGCAATGTGTCAACCGTTGCCTTACGCCGATTTTCGATGGGTCGACGACGCGTCGAATTTTGACGTATCATCTATAGCGTTAGATTCGCCCACGGGATACATCCTCGAAGTCGATCTCGAGTACCCGCAACATCTTCACGATATGCACACCGACCTACCGTTTTACCCGACGCGCGACAAGCCACCCGGTAAGCGGGAATTCAAATTGCTCGCAACGTTATACGATAAGAAGCGTTACGTGATATACTACCGTAACCTACAGCAGTGTACGCGTCACGGCCTTCGTGTGACAAAAATACATAGAATTTTACAGTTTTCTCAATCTCCGTGGCTTCGAAATTACATAGAATTAAATACACATTTCAGAACACTCGCGAAAAACGATTTCGAGAAAAATTTATACAAATTAATGAATAATGCTGTGTTTGGTAAAACGATGGAAAATGTGCGGAATGTGTCGATGTAAAATTATTAACAAAATGGGACGGACGATACGGCGCGGAAGCGATGATCGCGAAACCGAATTTCCACAGCAGAAGCGTTTTTTCGGAAAATCTGATTGCGGTAGAATTGCGTAAACTCGAAGTGAAATTTTACAAACCGATTTACGTGGGTATGTGCATACTCGACATATCCAAGACGTGTCTGTACGAATTTCATCACGAGTACATATTTCCTCTGTATCGCGACAAATGTAAGATCATGTACACCGATACGGACAGTCTCGTATATCACATTGAGTGCGCGGATGTCTATGAGAACATGAAGCGCGATATCGCCAGATTTGACACGAGCGATTATGCGATGGACAATGCGTACGATATACCGCTTGTAAATAAAAAAGTACCGGGTCTGATGAAGGATGAAAATAACGGTGCGATAATGACAGAATTCATCGGGCTCAGGGCAAAGATGTACGCGTTACGAGTGGACGGAAAGAAAGACACGAAGAAAGTTAAAGGCGTCAAAAGTAATGTCGTAGCGCGTAATATAACCTTCGAAGATTACACGCGGTGTTTAAACGAAGAGATCGAAATGACGCGACAGCAGTCGTGTATAAGATCGAAATTGCACAAAGTGTATACCGTCCGCGAGACAAAAATTGCTCTGAGTCCGTACGATGACAAGCGATATATCGTACCTGATTCGACTGACACGTTACCATGGGGACATTATAGGATACCTTTGTAAATACATGTATATATTTTATTTATTACTGTATATATTTTGTACTTCATATAGTTTTATATAATACACATCTTACACATTTATATTTTATGTAACGCATATCTTACATATTTATATTAAGAATATATATATATAGTATTATTGAAAGAAATATTAATAAACACTGTATATAAATTAAATCATATTGTCCTTATGTATCCAAGAGTTGTGCGAATTGTCAAATCCTAGCCATTTCACGTAAACCTCGTCACCTCTCCTGCGCAGTACTTTCTCCACGAGATACACGTCGGGATAATTCGCGCGATGCAACTCGTGCTCGTAGAACGCTCCAGCGATAGGTTTTTGCGATAATCCTCGAGTAGATAACTCACGGGATTAGTATGCTGCATTTTTACAATTTTAAACACCTCGGTTGTCCAATTTGGCGTGTAACCCTTCTCGAAAACTGTCTTGTACTTGCTAATGCGTACCGAGTCACCTACTTTGAATTTCGCCGGACCCGCGATATTTACACGGTTGTATACAGTAGCCAAGAGTCTCTCGGCGATCGCGGGGGTAACATCGACGGGTCGCATACCGATCGTTCGATGCTTGCGCGCGTTGTAATCCGATACGAGTCCCGGCAACGCGTTAACCCACTTGTAAGATCCGTTCAGCGTAAACATCTTCCACATGTCCTCTTTTAGCGTGCGATTGAATCGCTCGACGATCGATGCCTTCAATACCGAATACGTAGAATAATGATTTATGCTGTGTTTTTGCATGAGCCGTTGCACGTCGGCGTTATAAAATTCCTTCCCCATGTCGGTCTGTATGTTTTTCGGACACCTCTCGCTATCTCGAATTATCTCGGCGATAGCGTCAGCTGTCTCGCTTCCGCCTTTACTCTTGAGCGGTACGGCCCACGCGTGCTTGCTCAACGCATCGATGACTGTGAGTATGTAGTTGTAACCTCTGTTGAAACGAGAGTACGGACGCATCTCGACAATGTCGGCTTGCCACAGATCATCGTATCCCCGCACTATTACGTGTCTTCGGGGGAAATTTTTTCTCGCCGGTGCGTGCAGTTCGTTCACCAACTGCCGTTTTTCTAAACTATGTTGTTTCTTCGCTTCCCCGGTTATTCCCGATCGTCGGCCCATCGTTATTTCGATTCGTCGATCGAATTAGCCGTTCAATAGCCGTTCGTAGCCGTTCAATAGCCATTCAGTAGCCGTTCGTAGCCGTTCAATTGCCGTTCCTTAGCCGTTCACTGCCGTTCAATTGCCGTTCAATAGCCGTTCGTAGCCGTTCAATAACCGTTCAATTGCCGTTCATTGCCGTTCTTGATCCCTTTGTTGTCGCGATTGACCCTGTTGATAGTCATTTTTCAGCAGTCCGTAGCCTCGTTCGCAGTCGTTTCTGCCTCGTTCGTAGCCTCGTTGACCATCGTTTTGGATTCGTTCATAGCTGTTGTGGACTTGTATGCCGCCTCGTATGTAGCCGTTCCTGACGTGTTCATAGCCTTGTTCGCAGCCGTCCTTGAGATGCTCGTAGCCTCGTTTGCAGTTGTTCTTGAATCGTTCGTAGCCTCGTTCGAGACCGTTTCCTCGTCGATCACTGCCACTCATTATAGCTCGATAATCGTCGGATAATCGTTCGTAGCCGTTCGGTAAACCTTTCTAGATGTTTCATAAGTGTACAATAGCCGCTCCTAAGCTGTTCACTACAGCACATTACAGGTTGATAGCCCTTTCTGAATTAGCGTTAATCGTACGACGAAACTCGTTTATCGCAGCCTGCAAAGCTCACAGGTCCTTTTCGAACGCAGTCAGCTTCTCATCTGATTCTTTCCGTTGATTTTTCAACGTTTTAACGCATTCTTCCACGTACAGTTTGTTGACCGCATCGGTATCAGCCTCAGGTTGCGCTACACGCCGAATCTTGCGCGACCTCGCGTCATAGTCCGTTGCGACGCGACACAGAGCGTTTTGACGCAAGTAACTCGTCACCAATTTACCACAATGATCGCTCGTGCTGATTTCTTCGTTTCTCCGTTCGAATAATCCAAATTTGTTGATAGGCATTGTTTTTCGATGCGAGTGACGTCGATCTGATTAGTTTCGTCGAGACGCCGTTTAATTTATAATAATGCCGGCTTCGCGGAGTTCCTCTATGATCGACAAGATCTCGTTGTCGTGAGCGTTGTGGCCAGCTCGACGCGAAGCATCGAGCAATCGCAGGCGATCCACTAGCTCGTTGGGATCGTCCCAGTGCACATAATCGATCTTATTGTCGATTAGCGTCATCGCGCGAGGCGTGAATACTCCCGTTCCCGTTTTTTTCTTTTTCGAATCGATCGACATCAACGGCGCGATTATTTGTTTATACTTGTATCCCTTGTTGCTCTTTAATTGACCTTGCGCATTATATCGACGTTTATGCGCACTCGTTGCCATCAATATGCTCTTATATTTTTGCGCATCGTCCTCAGTATATATGGCGTCATTGGGAATTCTTATGAAGATCAACTCGTATAATCCCGGTGTACCGATGTATCTCATATTGTCTATGATTATAGAGTCATCTTTGTCAATGCCGAATCGTTTGTTACCGACGCATTCCATTCTCGTCAAAATAGACGCCGTACACGTGATCGATCGCGTTTTTTTTCTTTCGTCACCGCTAAGAAGAGCGCCCATGTATTTTTGCCCCAGTGGTCCCAAGTCCTCTCGTAACACTTCTTGATCTTCTGACGTTTGTAACATGTTTTGAACGGATGTTTCGGGTGGATTGCCCGTGGTTTCGAAAACATCTTCGATCGCGAGTGATTCGGGTATCGCGAGTTGCGCGATTTTCGGCGCGAACGGTGTAGAGGTTATCGGCGGTTCATAAAGTCTTCGATAGATCGGATATGCGCGACATCGTTAAACGTTTCGCCGATCGTTTCCTCTTTTTCGGTGTCGCATCCTCCTCCTCCTCCTCCTCCTCCTCCTCCTCCTCCTCCTCCTCCTCCTCCTCCTCCTCCTTGTATCGCTTGATGGGTAACGTTTTAATTATAGCGTCAACGTTACTCTCCGGCTCGTTTTTCATCGCGATTGCGCTAGAGTTGTCGACGATCTTTTGCAGTGGCTCGATAATAGGTCTAAAATGGGCCGTGACCGCGATATCTTCGTCGATCTTACCGGTCTTCAAAGCGCGATGTTTCTTGCGGATCGATTCGCTCGTTTTCTCAATCTCCCGCGCAATCTTTTCACGCTCGCGAATATTATCGTTTCCAGCCATGTTGACGGAACGTCGAGCGTTTCACCCTTCTGGACGGAATGTCGACAGCGACTAATCATTTCGAGGTATCGCGAACACGTTAAATCCTTTTCTTTATCGCCCGTTCGTAAGCGCACTGTCCTTATCAATCACTAGGAATTCATACTTTTGCTGCCAACAAGTACGGCATAATTCACTGAAATCCTCGTACGACATATCGGTATTCACGTGATCGTTGTGTAACGTGTTTCAAATTTGTACCGTCCTGTTTAAACAAGATCAGCAGGTTCGCGTTGTCGCGTATAAGATGTTTCGGTATTCTCGCGTACGTCTGACAAAGATAGAAGCAGTCGACGTTCGAGTGACGACCCATTGAGAAGTACTCTCTTATCGTATCTTGCTTGTCGCACGCCACGTCATCGAAGATAAAAATCGAGTTTGGACGTGCCTCGCTCGGTGGAATGACGTCACTGTTATTCGAGAACGTAAAATAGCCGATTTCGTCGATCGGCGTCAATAAATTCTCCAGATATCGATATTTCAGCTGTTGCAGCGACTTTGAGTACACGTACACGTTCTCGAAACGTACACCGTGTGGACTTTCCAGTAGACTTATCAAAACGTTGGTTTTACCACAATTTGAGGGACCGCAAACGATCGCGCGTATAGTAGTAGGTAACATCGTACCGTGTCTGCGCATCTCCGCGTTGTCCCCCATCGAGCGTAATCTGTCGTCGCAATTCGTCATGCGTATCGTCAAAAGCTGTCGTACGAACCGCATGTTTTCTGTTTCGAACCAATTTTGTGAATGATCGCGAGGAGGAGGCCTATTTATAGAGGTGTCGCGACTCGAAATCGCTCAGTATCAAAAATGTTTCTCCTTCTGTCGGACGAGAGAGACATTCTCGGACTTACCGCCAAACAGCTGCAGTATATTCCGAAGATTCTTTTACTGCAAAATTTCGGTGATTACGTCGAACGATTGTGGGACAAGCTTCCAGAATATATAAAGGCTGATCCGGAGGTTCGACAATATCGTTCGTGCATGCGACATTACAACCAGCCGTGGCAGCGAACGCACATTGACGGTCCGCCTTCGTTGATAAAAGATTGCTACGTATGTCAGCGAGAATCGTAAGAGGCAGCGGTCTCTTAAATCGTGCGATAAACGCGCTTCCGATCGAATTCCATATTCCCGGCTATCAGTTTTGCGGCTCAGGCACGCGGTTGCGGAAGCGATTAGCCAGAGGCGATCGAGGTATAAATTTATTGGACGCGGCGTGTCGCGAACACGATATAGCGTACTCTCGGAGTAACGATCTCACCGAGAGACACGCGGCGGATAGGATACTCGCCGAGAAAGTGCGAAATCGTATCCATGCGAGAGATTCGACTCTCGCTGAGAGAGCCGCCGCCACAGCTGTCTGGGCGGCGATGAAAGCCAAGATGAAGCTCGGTATGGGCCTGAAGAGGACGAAGACGAAGAAGAAGAAAACTGCGAAGAAACGGATACTTCCGGTTGCGAAATGCGGCGGCGTATTGCCGATTCTACCAATGCTGGGTGCGCTCGGATCCCTGATCGGCGGAGCGGCGGGTGTAGCGAAGGTGGTGAACGACGGAAAAGCCGCGCAACGTCAGATGCAAGAGATGCTACGTCACAATCGCGCCATGGAAGGTCGCGGATTATATCTCGCTCCTTACAAATACGGACGAGGAGTCTCAACGAGAAGAAGAAAAAAAAAAACGTCAAAGAGACGTTAAAATGCCGCAGGGCGCAACTACCAACGTACAATTGCTACAACTGGCGAAACGTATGCGCATTCCATATTTTAGAGGTGTTTTCATGCGCGACTCTTTACCGATCGGTGGTATTTATCAAAACGAGAACGGCATCGTAAATTTAGATAGCGTCGAAGGACCGGGTACTCATTGGGTAGCGTACGCAAAGAGGGGGAATCGCGTCGTATATTTCGACAGTTTCGGCAATCTTCGACCTCCCAAGGAACTTGTGCGATATTTCGGACGAAACGTAACGAAGATACAGTACAATCACACGCCTGTTCAAACTTACGATCAGAGCATCTGCGGACAATTGTGCTTGCAGTTTCTTCGAACAGTCGATGCGTGCGAATTTAAAGACGGATATCGCGCTATTTAACTCAGTATTCGTTAAACAGTTTCGTCGACATGTCTATGACATTCACGTTGACTGGGAAGAATAGCGTTCTCGCGGCAAACTTCTTTCCCACTGTAGATTTGAGCGACGATGAATACGAACTCGGTCTAACGGATTTTGAGACTTATCACATGATACCGAACGTGAATTCCTCGAATAATAAAGTTTACTTTGGCAAAGACGACGAGGAAATTACGATTCCCAAGGGATCGTACGAGTTGCGAGATATACATGAATTTTGAAACGTGCAATTTCACGGAAACATCGCGATAAGAAACACATTGACGGCGATGACTACGAAGATGGCGAATATCCGATAATGCTCCGCGCTAATTACAATACGATGAGAAGCGAGATCAAGTGCGCATACAGATTAAATTTTAGCAAACCCGACAACATTGGATCGCTGCTAGGATTCTCGAATCGTATTCTCGAGCCGGGAAAATGGTACGAATCGAACATGCCGATTAACATTATCAACGTTAATATTATCCGCGTTCGGAATGTAACGTGACCGCGGGCGCATACAACAACGGCAAACTCGTTCATACGATACACGAATTTTCACCGAGGGTACCGCCGGGATATAAGATATCGGAAACGCCGGCGCAGATCATTTACCTTCCGATCATCGCGCGGAGCATTATGGATTTAACGTTACGCGTTGTCGACCAGAACGGACGATTGCTCGATTTTCGAGGAGAAGAAATCACAGTAAAGATTGGCAACGTACGACGGTTGCGGCGATAACGTATGCGACGTATGAGATGCTCGTGTTGAACGGATTGAAAGACGCGAGAGATAACGCAATCTTTACGAAATCAGCGACACCAACAACATCAACGTCGACGTTCGCTAATATCCAATCATCCGAGAAAAAAAACTCGGCGCATCGAACGTTGCGTTTTTGCAATCTTTGGGATTCGCGGTGCGAAACAGCTGAACGATGACAGACATTCTCAACATCGGTGACGAACCTATCTTTGACGATCGTATCGTCAAGATCGAGACTCACGCGTACACCCGTTCGCCAATACAACGTTCGGACACAATGACGAGATAAGAATACCCATACAACAACAGGATCTGTATACTCTGCCGCATGAGCGTTTCCTATACATCGAGGGACGACTAACGAAAAACAAACCACCAGCTGAAGGAGAAAATGAAGTGATAATGGAAATAATTGCGTCGCATTCATGTTCGACGAGATTCGATACGAACTCGACGGTGTTGGAGATTGATCGCAATAGAAACGTAGGAATAACTACTACGCTCAAAAACTATGTAAACGGTATCATCCGATAGAGACACGATTTTGAAAAATGCTGGCTGGGAGCCGTTTACCTACACGAATGGACATTTCAATTTTTTGCGTACCGTTCTACATGTTGCTGGGATTTTGCGAGGATTACAGACGCGTGGTGATTAACGCTCGTCACGAATTAATCTTGATACGATCGCGCAACGACAACAATTGTCTGCATGGAAATTCGGCGCAGGAGCCTGTGATCGACATATTCAAGATACAATGGCGAATGCCTCACGTGCTGTTGAGCGAAATCAAAAAGTTGTCGATGCTGCGTGCTCTGGAAAGCGGACGATATCTCAGCATGGCTTTTCGCTCGTGGGATCTGTACGAGTATCCGCTATTGCAGCTTACAACCAAGCATTCGTGGGCCATTAAGACTGCGACTCAGCTGGAGAAACCACGATACGTTATCTTCGCTCTGCAGACAGGTCGGAAGAATGTCATGTCTAAGGATGCGAGTGAATTCGACCACTGCAAATTGATCAACGTTAAACTTTATCTGAATTCGGAATATTATCCGTACGACGATATGAATCTGGATTTAGATAAAAACAGATATTCCATTCTGTACGACACGTATATGCGCTTCTGCAAGAATTATTACGGATACGAGTATCTCGAGCCGAGTCTCAACGTCCTGAAGTTTCTACAACACGGTCCGTTCGTGATTATCGATTGTTCTCGACAAAACGAATCGGTCAAGAGCGCGACCGTGGATGTGAGATTGGAATTCGAGTGTAAGGAGAACGTGCCGCCGAATACCACTGCGTACTGTCTCATCATACACGATCGCGTGATCCAGTACAATCCGTTGACCAACGTTGTACGCAAAATCACCTAAGTGTTTGCGATAACATCGACGCAAGAGAGAGGGGAAGAGGAGCATGATATAAATCAAAGTCTTGCGAGATGGTTTTAGAGTTTTGTCGTTCCTCTCGACTGGCGTATCGAAGAGAGAGAGATCTCGTCATGTCCGTACCAACGTTTGTGGATCTGCAAGGATTTATCGTTGGGAAAAATTTTGTCGTGAAGGAAGCGGCAGTCTTGAAAAGGGATACGTTCTATCGCATTACTTTTTCGCAAGTCCCGTACCGTGGCACACGCTTACAAAATCTGAGCGATGTCAAGTCTCATGGCTGATTAGAAATCATCACGGATTACAATGGGAAGACGGAAACGTTCCGTATGGCTTGGCTCAGCGTGCGATTACAACAGCTGTCGTTGGTACGATACATGAAGAAGAAGAAGAAGAAGAATCGTCTGTCGTGTACGTCAAAGGACTTGAAAAGCGAAAATGGCTGGCCGATATACTAGACGATGCGGGGAACGGCTATATTATTGAAACCTTGGATGCGGATTACGAAGATATCGATGCTCTAAATAAATTAGACGATACGAATAGTATGCGATGCGGAAAACATGTTAAGAATTGCGCATTACAAAATGTATTCAAAATATTTAATTGGTGGTCGCGACGCCAGAAAGAATTGCGAGAAAAATAAAATATGTAAACATTAATATGCGTTATCTCTCTTATTTCCCCACCCTAATCCTTTGCATGCGTTTCTAAGAATTCTTTTGTTCGAGCGCGCCTCCCCTCTTATCCTAAATTCCAATGCGTTAGAAGCATTGATCCCCCACCACTACATTATACTTTTGGTAGATGAGCGTCGGGTATAACCGATTAATTCCTGTACGACCAGTGTCGCGTTAACCGCTCGTGGATTCACTTTTCATAACCTCCCAGAGAAATGTACTACGTTGAAAGAAGCAGCAGCGGCATCGGAAGACACGTGAATAATTACGTGCCGAGTCGTGATAAAACTCCATCGTTTGAGAACAAATACGACGAGTAAGTTTCGTTTAACATTTTTTTCTATTTTTCTATTTTTCTATTTTTACAAATTGTATTATTAGTATTACTTAATTTTAATTTTTCCCGTAGCATTTCGTCGGAGCGTCGTGCGGTTCGTATACTAGGCAGACGATACGCATTGACAGCTACGGAATTCAAATTCCTCGAAATCGGTATCAACGTGGGTCCGCCGAGTTACGTGGAGATTGTCATAGGAGATCATCGGGGAAAGGGACTGATATTATCTCTCGAAACGTGGAAGGGACTCTGCGAGCAACGTCGCAATATTCTAAATCTCCTTCGGAACGACTCTCACGACATGTATAATTTTATAAGCGTTGGACCGCTAACAGTGCGAGTTCGTACGATTAACGACGCCAAACTCATAAGTCTCGAATCTTCGAACGTATGCATGATGATGGTCGAATCGACGTTACATCGTATGTTCGATCTCGATGATTGCATAGATGTAACTTTTGATCGATTGAATAAAGTGATCGAGACAGTCGATGTCAAATTTACGCAATTCTCCAATATCGCGTCCACTGTAACGGATCCTAAAGAAGTATCAAATGTAATACGCGCGAGTGACGCTTTCAACAAGCATCAACTCGTCGATTGCGAGCTGGCGGCTTTAGCTTTTAGTCCATATAATATGTAAGACAAAAAAATATAAAAACTTGAATAAAGAGTTTTAAGTTTACTATATCGTGGTGTACTTTCTTTGCGTTTGCCCATCCCAGCTTTCATGCATAGCTCCTCGCGAAGAGAGAGTTATCATGAGAGAGCAAACACTAGGAAAGAAAGAGAGATAAGGATACGTCGAACGAAAAAATCTAGAATTACTTATATCGGGGGTGAGGGGTGTACCGCGAAAGCGCTGATATACGAGCGGTGGAAGCAAGGGTACAAAGCAGCCAAACATCGGCGCTGATACGTTAAAAATTCTTCCGAGAAAAAATCGTGAAAGACGATTCTGAGGTACTATTTGTTTATATTATTTATCAACCGGGCATGCGACACAATATTGTTTATACTTTCGATAAATATATGGGACCGCGCGTACTTTTTACGAGGCGTTTACGACGATATGGCGATAATGTCACATCTCTATTATACGATCATAATCTCAATTCAAAAAATGCTGATGTTTATATTTATTTATAAACCGAACATGTCCGTACGCAATACTGTTTATCAGCCGGGCATGTAATATAATAGTACCATAAAACATCTACACACGCGCCGCCGCCGAAATCCCTCCGTCCCGCGNAAATTGCACAAAGTGTATACCGTCCGCGAGACGAAAATTGCTCTGAGTCCGTACGATGACAAGCGATATATCGTACCTGATTCGACTGACACTTTACCATGGGACATTATAGGATACCTTTATAAATAAATACTGTATATTTACTTAATACATGTATATATTTTATTATTTGATTTATTTTGTATTTCATGTATTTTATTATAATACACATCTTACACATTTATATTTTATGTAACGCATATCTTACATACTTATATTAAGAATATATACAGGGTGGGGCATTTATCTTGAGACAAGATAATATCTCGATTGGAGTCGATTATTTTGAAAAAAGTTTTAGACAAAAGTTGTATGGTTTCAAGGGGGGACATGAGATGGTGTCATTAGTTTGATCTTGAAGAGCTACCTGAAGGACACGCGAAGGTCAGCTCCAACTTTTTAAATGGGATACTCTATATGCTTTTGCATATTCTTGTAGCTCATCTCAAGAGCTTTCCAAAACACTATAATTAAGTTAGTTTTCATTAAGTACTTTCCAAGTTATGAGGCTTGAATTCATTTTTTAATTTTACATAAACCGTAAAATATCTTGTAAAATATTCATTTTTCGATTATTTTATCTTAATATTTTTATGTACAAAATAATGAGAAGAATCAATTGGTGTAAAGAAAACTCATAGTTGTTTCGAAAAAAAATATGTAATTTGCAATTAACAATTACATATTTTTTCTTAAAAATAACTATGTCTTTTCTTTACACCAGTTGATTCCTCTCATTATTTTGTACATAAAAGTATTAAGGTAAAATAATCGAAAAATGAATATTTTACAAGATATTTTACAGTTTATGTAAAATTAAAAAATGAATTCAAGCCTCATAACTTGGAAAGTACTTAATGAAAACTAACTTAATTATAGTGTTTTGGAAAGCTCTTGAGATGAGCTACAAGAATATGCAAAAGCATATAGGGTATCCCATTTAAAAAGTTGGAGCTGACCTTTGCGTGTTCTTCAGGTGGCTCTTCAAGATCAAACTAATGACACCATCTTATGTCCCCCTTGAAACCATACAACTTTTGTCTAAAACTTTTTTCAAAATAATCGACTCCAATCGAGATATTATCTTGTCTCAAGATAAATGCCCCACCCTGTATATATATATAGTATTATTGAAAGAAATATTAATAAACACTGTATATAAATTAAATCATATTGTCCTTATGTATCCAAGAGTTGTGCGAATTGTCAAATCCTAGCCATTTCACGTAAACCTCGTCACCTCTCCTGCGCAGTACTTTCTCCACGAGATACACGTCGGGATAATTCGCGCGATGCAATTCGTGCTCGTAGAACGCTCCAGCGATAGGTTTTTTGCGATAATCCTCGAGTAGATAACTCACGGGATTAGTATGCTGCACTTTTACAATTTTAAACACCTCGGTTGTCCAATTTGGCGTGTAACCCTTCTCGAAAACTGTCTTGTACTTGCTAACGCGTACCGAGTCACCTACTTTGAATTTCGCCGGACCCGCAATATTTACACGGTTGTATACAGTAGCCAAGAGTCTCTCGGCGATCGCGGGGGTAACATCGACGGGTCGCATACCGATCGTTCGATGCTTGCGCGCGTTGTAATCCGATGTAATACGAGTCCCGGTAACGCCTTGACCCACTTGTAAGATCCGTTCAGCGTAAACATCTTCCACATGTCGTCTTTTAGCGTGCGATTGAATCGCTCGACGATCGATGCCTTCAATACCGAATACGTAGAATAATGATTTATGCCGTGTTTTTGCATGAGCCGTTGCACGTCGGCGTTATAAAATTCCTTCCCCATGTCGGTCTGTATGTTTTTCGGACACCTCTCGCTATCTCGAATTATCTCGGCGATAGCGTCAGCTGTCTCGCTTCCGCCTTTACTCTTGAGCGGTACGGCCCACGCGTGCTTGCTTAATGCATCGATGACTGTGAGTTTGTAGTTGTAACCTCTGTTGAAACGAGAGTACGGATGCATCTCGACAATGTCGGCTTGCCACAGATCATCGTATCCCCGCACTATTACGTGTCTTCGGGGGAAATTTTTTCTCGCCGGTGCGTGCAGTTCGTTCACCAACTGCCATTTCTCTAAACTATGTTGTTTCTTCGCTTCCCTGGTTATTCCCGATCGTCGGCTCATCGTTATTTCGATTCGTCGATCGAATTAGCCGTTCAATAGCCGTTCGTAGGGGTTCAATAGCCGTTCGTAGCCGTTCAATTGCCGTTTCTTAGCCGTTCACTGCCGTTCAATTGCCGTTCAATAGCCGTTCGTAGCCGTTCAATAACCGTTCAATTACCGTTCACTGCCGTTCTTGATCCCTTTGTTGTCGCGATTGACCCTGTTGATAGTCGTTTTTAAGCAGTCCGTAGCCTCGTTCGCAGTCGTTTCTGACCCGTTCGTAGCCTCGTTGACAATCGTTTTTGACTCGTTCGCAGCCGTTGTGGACTTGTATGCCGCCTCGTATGTAGCCGTTCCTGACGTGTTCATAGCCTTGTTCGCAGCCGTGCTTGAGATGCTCGTAGCCTCGTTCGCAGCTGTTCTCGAATCGTTCGTAGCCTCGTTCGAGACCGTTTCCTCTTCGATCACTGCCACTCGATAATCGTTGGATAATCGTTCGTAGCTGTTCGGTAAACCTTTCTAGATGTTTAATAATTGTACAATAGCCGCTCCTAAGCCGTTCACTACAGCACATTACAGATTGATAGCCGTTTCTGAATTAGCGTTAATCATACGACGAAGCTCGTTTATCGCAGCCTGCAAAGCTCGCAGGTCCTTCTCGAACGCAGTCAGCTGCTCGTCTGATTCTTTCCGTTGATTTTTCAACGTTTTAACGCATTCTTCCACGTACAGTTTGTTGACCGCATCGGTATCAGCCTCAGGTTGCGCTACACGGCGAATCTTGCGCGACCTCGCGTCATAGTCCGTTGCGACGCGACACAGATCGTTTTGACGCAAGTAACTCGTCACCAATTTACCCCAATGATCGCTCGTGCTGATTTCTTCGTTTCTCCGTTCGAATAATCCAAATTTGTTGATAGGCATTGTTTTTCGCTCGACTGATTAGTTTCGTCGAGGCGCCGTTTAATTTATAATAATGCCGGCTTCGCGGAGTTCCTCTATGATCGACAAGATCTCGTTGTCGTGAGCGTTGTGGCCAGCTCGACGCGGAGCATCGAGCAATCGCAGGCGATCCACTAGCTCGTTGGGATCGTCCCAGTGCACATAATCGATCTTATTGTCGGTTAGCGTCATCGCGCGAGGCGTGAATACTCCCGTTCCCGTTTTTTTCTTTTTCGATTCGATCGACATCAACGGCGCGATTATTTGTTTATACTTGTATCCCTTGTTGCTCTTTAATTGACCTTGCGCATTATATCGACGTTTATGCGCACTCGTCGCCATCAATATGCTCTTATATTTTTGCGCATCGTCCTCAGTGTATATGGCGTCATTGGGAATTCTCATGAAGATCAACTCGTATAATCCCGGTGTACCGATGTATCTCATATTGTCTATGATTATAGAGTCATCTTTGTCAATGCCGTCGTTTGTGACCGAGACACATTCCATTCTCGTCGAAATAGACGCCGTATACGTAATCGATCGCGTTTTTTTTTCTTTCGTCACCGCTAAGAAGAGCGCCCATGTATTTTTGCCCCAAGTTCTCTCGTAACACTTCTTGACCTTCCGACGTTTGTAACATGTTTTGAACGGATGTTTCGGGCGGATTGCCCGTGGTTTCGAAAACATCTTCGATCGCGAGTGATTCAGGTTGCGCGATTTTCGGCGCGAACGATGTAGAGGTTATCGGCGGTTCATCCGATAAAGTCTTCGATAGATCGGATATACGCGACATCGATAAACGTTTCGCCTTCACCGATCGTTTCCTCTTTTTCGGTGTCGCATCCTCCTCCTCCTCCTCCTCCTCCTCCTCCTCCTCCTCCTCCTCCTCCTTGTATCGCTTGATGGGTAACGTTTTAATTATAGCGTTACTCTCCGACTCGTTTTTCATCGCGATTGCGCTAGAGTTATCGACGATCTTGGCTCGATAATAGGTCTAAAATGGGCCGTGACCGCGATATCTTCGTCGATCTAACCGATCTTCAAAGCGCGATGTTTCTTGCGGATCGATTCGCTCGTTTTCTCAATCTCCCGCGCAATCTTTTCACGCTCGCGAATATTATCGTTTCCAGCCATGTTGACGGAACGTCGAGCGTTTCACCCTTCTGGACGGAATGTCGACAGCGACTAATCGTTTCGAGGTATCGCGAACACGTTAAATCCTTTTCTGTATCGCCCGTTCGCAAGCGCGCTGTCCTTATCAATCACTAGGAATCCATACTTTTGCTGCCAACAAGTACGGCATAATTCACTGAAATCCTCGTACGACATATTGGTATTCACGTGATCGTTGTACACGTGTTTCAAATTTGTACCGTCCTGTTTAAACAAGATCAGCAGGTTCGCGTTGTCGCGTATAAGATGTTTCGGTATTCTCGCGTACGTCTGACAAAGATAGAAGCAGTCGACGTTCGAGTGACGACCCACTCTTGCTTATCGTATCTTGCTCGCACGCCATGTCATCGAAGATAAAAATCGAGTTTGGACGTGCCTCGCTCGGTGGAATGACGTCACTGTTATTCGAGAACGTAAAATAGCCGATTTCGTCGATCGGCGTCAATAAATTCTCCAGATATCGATATTTCAGCTGTTGCAGCGACTTTGAGTACACGTACACGTTCTCGAAACGTACACCGTGTGGCCTTTCCAGTAGACTTATCAAAACGTTGGTTTTACCACAATTTGAGGGACCGCAAACGATCGCGCGTATAGTAGTCGGTAACATCGTACCGTGTCTGCGCATCTCCGCGTTGTCCCCCATCGAGCGTAATCTGTCGTCGCAATTTGTCACGCGTATCGTCAAAGGCTGTCGAACCGCACGTTTTCTGTTTCGAACCAATTTTGTAAATGATCGCGAGGGGGAGGCCTATTTATAGAGGTGTCGCGACTCGAAACCGCTCAGTATCAAAAATGTTTCTCCTTCTGTCGGACGAGAGAGACATTCTCGGACTTACCGCCAAACAGCTGCAGTATATTCCGAAGATTCTTTTACTGCAAAATTTCGGTGATTACGTCGAACGATTGTGGGACAAACTTCCAGAATATATAAAGGCTGATCCGGAGGTTCGACAATATCGTTCGTGCATGCGACATTACAACCAGCCGTGGCAGCGAACGCACATTGACGGTTCGCCTCCGTTGATAAAAGATTGCTACGTATGTCAGCGAGAATCGTAAGAGGCAGCGGTCTCTTAAATCGTGCGATAAACGCGCTTCCGATCGAATTCCATATTCCCGGCTATCAGTTTTGCGGCCCAGGCACGCGGTTGCGGAAGCGATTAGCCAGAGGCGATCGAGGTATACATTTATTGGACGCGGCGTGTCGCGAACACGATATAGCGTACTCTCGGAGCAACGATCTCACCGAGAGACACGCGGCGGATAGGATACTCGCCGAGAAAGCGCGAAATCGTATCGGTGCGAGAGATTCGACTCTCGCTGAGAGAACCGCCGCCACAGCTGTCTGGGCGGCGATGAAAGCCAAGACGAAGCTCGGTATGGGCCTGAAGAGGACGAAGACGAAGAAGAAGAAAACTGCGAAGAAACGGATACTTCCGGTTGCGAAATGCGGCGGCGTATTGCCGATTCTACCAATGCTGGGTGCGCTTGGATCCCTGATCGGCGGAGCGGCGGGTGTAGCGAAGGTGGTGAACGACGGAAAAGCCGCGGAACGTCAGTTGCAGGAGATGCTACGTCACAATCGCGCCATGGAAGGTCGCGGATTATATCTCGCTCCTTACAAATACGGACGAGGAGTCTCAACGAGAAGAAGAAAAAAAAAACGTCAAAGAGACGTTAAAAATGCCGCAGAGCGCAACTATCAACGTACAATTGCTACAACTGGCGAAACGTATGCGCATTCCATATTTTAGAGGTGTTTTCATGCGCGACTCTTTACCGATCGGTGGTATTTATCAAAACGGCATCGTAAATTTAGATAGCGTCGAAGGACCGGGTACTCATTGGGTAGCGTACGCAAAGAGGGGGAATCGCGTCGTATATTTCGACAGTTTTGGCAATCTTCGACCTCCCAATGAACTTGTGCGATATTTCGGACGAAACGTAACGAAGATACAGTACAATCACACGCCTGTTCAAACTTACGATCAGAGCATCTGCGGACAATTGTGCTTGCAGTTTCTTCGAACAGTCGATGCATGCGAATTTAAAGACGGATATCGCGCTATTTAACTCAGTATTCGTTAAACAGTGTCGTCGACATGTCTATGACATTCACGTTGACTGGGAAGAGTAGCGTTCTCGCGGTAAACTTCTTTCCCACTGTAGATTTGAGCGACGATGAATACGAATTCGGTCTAACGGATTTTGAGACTTATCACACGATACCAAACGTGAATTCCTCGAATAATAAAGTTTACTTTGGCAAAGACGACGTGGAAATTACGATTCCCGAGGGATCGTACGAGTTGCGAGATATACATGAATTTTTGAAACGTGCAATTTCACGGAAACATCGCGATAAGAAACACATTGACGGCGATAACTACGAAGATGGCGAATATCCGATAGTGCTCCGCGCTAATTACAATACGATGAGAAGCGAGATCAAATGCGCATACAGATTAAATTTTAGCAAACCCGACAACATTGGATCGCTGCTAGGATTCTCGAATCGTATTCTCGAGCCGGGAAAATGGTACGAATCGAACATGCCGATTAACATTATCAACGTTAATATTATCCGCGTAGAATGTAACGTGACCGCGGGCGCGTACAACAACGGCAAACTCGTTCATACGATACACGAATTTTCACCGAGGGTACCGCTGGGATATAAGATATTGGAAACGCCGGCGCAGATCATTTACCTTCCGATCATCGCGCGGAGCATTACGGATTTAACGTTACGCGTTGTCGACCAGAACGGACGATTGCTCAATTTTCGAGGAGAAGAGATCACAGTAAGATTGCACGTACGACGGTTGCGGCGATAATGTACGTATGCGACGCTCGTGTTGAACGGATCGAAAGACGCGAGAGATAATGCAATCTTTACGAAATCAGCGACACCAACAACATCAACGTCGACGTTCGCTAATATCCAATCATCCGAGAAAAAGAAACTGAACGCATCGAACGTTGCGTTTTTGCAATCTTTGGGATTCGCGGTGCGAAATAGCTGAACGATGACCGACATCCTCAACATCGGTGACGAACCTATCTTTGACGATCGTCAAGATCGAGATTCACACGTACAATCATTCGCCAATACAACGTTCGGACACAATGACGAGATAAGAATACCCATACAACAACAGGATCTGTATACACTGCCGCATGAGAGTTTCCTATACATCGAGGGACAACTAACGAAAAACAAACCACCAGCTGAAGGAGAAAATGATGTGATAATGGGAAATAATTGCGTCGCATTCATGTTCGATGAGATTCGATACGAACTCGACGGCGTTGAGATTGATCGCAATAGAAACGTAGGAATAACTACTACGCTCAAAAACTATGTAACAGTATCATCCGATAGAGACACGATTTTGAAAAATGCTGGGAGCCGTTTACCTACACGAATGGACATTTCAATTTTTGCGTACCGCTTTACATATTGCTGGGATTTTGCGCGGATTACAGACGCGTGGTGATTAACGCTCGTTACGAATTGATCTTGATACGATCGCGCAACGACAACAATTGTCTGCATGGAAATTCGGCGCAGGAGCCTGTGATCGACATATTCAAGATACAATGGCGAATGCCTCACGTGCTATTGAGCGAAATCAAAAAGTTGTCGATGCTACGTGCTCTGGAAAGCGGACGATATCTCAGCATGGCTTTTCGCTCGTGGGATCTGTACGAGTATCTGCTATTGCAGCTTACAACCAAGCATTCGTGGGCCATTAAGACTGCGACTCAGCTAGAGAAACCACGATACGTTATCTTCGCTCTGCAGACAGGTCGGAAGAATGTCATGCCTAAGGATACGAGTCGATTCGACCACTGCAAACTGATCAACGTTAAACTTTATCTGAATTCGGAATATTATCCGTACGACGATATGAATCTGGATTTAGATAAAAACAGATATTCCATTCTGTATGATACGTACAAACGCTTCTGCAAGAATTATTACGGATACGAGTATCTCGAGCCGAGTCTCAACGTCCTGAAGTTTCTACAACACGGTCTGTTCGTGATTATCGATTGTTCTCGACAAAACGAATTGGTCAAGAGCGCAACTGTGGATGTGAGATTGGAATTCGAGTGTAAGGAGAACGTGCCGCCGAATACCACTGCGTATTGTCTCATCATACACGATCGCGTGATCCAGTACAATCCGTTGACCAACGTTGTACGCAAAATCACCTAAGTGTTTCCGACAACATCGATGCAAGAGAGAGGGGGAAGAGGAGCATGATATAAATCAAAGTCTTGCGAGATGGTTTTAGAGTTTTGTCGTTCCTCTCGACTGGCGTATCGAAGAGAGAGAGATCTCGTCATGTCCGTACCAACGTTTGTGGATTTGCAAGGATTTATCGTTGGGAAAAATTTTGTCGTGAAGGAAGCGGCAGTCTTGAAAAAGGGATACGTTCTATCGCATTACTTTTTCGCAAGTCCCGTGCCGTGGCACACGCTTACAAAATCTGAGCGATGTCAAGTCTCATGGCTGATTAGAAATCATCACGGATTACAATGGGAAGACGGAAACGTTCCGTATGGCTTGGCTCAACGTGCGATTACAACAGCTGTCGTTGATACGATACATGAAGAGGAAGAAGAAGAAGAATCGTCTGTCGTGTACGTCAAAGGACTTGAAAAGCGAAAATGGCTGGCCGATATACTAGACGATGCGGGGAACGGCTATATTATTGAAACCTTGGATGCGGATTACGAAGATATCGATGCTCTAAATAAATTAGACGATACGAATAGTATGCGATGCGGAAAACATGTTAAGAATTGCGCATTACAAAATGTATTCAAAATATTTAATTGGTGGTCGCGACGCCAGAAAAAATTGTGAGAAAAATAAAATATGTAAACATTAATATGCGTTATCTCTCTTATTTCCCCACCCTAATCCTTTGCATGCGTTTCTAAGAATTCTTTTGTTTGAGCGCCGCCTCCCTCTTATCCTAAATTCCAATGCGTTAGAAACATTGATACCCCATCACTACATTATACTTTCGGTAGATGAGCATCGAGTATAACCGATTAATTCCTGTAATTCCGACCAGTGTCGCGTTAACCGCTCCTGGATTCACTTTTCATAACCTCCCTGAGAAATGTACTACGATGAAAGAAGCAGCAGCGGCATCGGAAGACACGTGAATAATTACCTGCCGAGTCGTGATAAAACTCCATCGTTTGAAACTTACTCCATTTGAGAACAAATACGAGTAAGTTTCGTTTAACATTTTTTTCTATTTTTCTATTTTTCTATTTTTACAAATTGTATTATTAGTATTACTTAATTTTAATTTTTCCCGTAGCATTTTATCGGAGCGTCGTGCGGTTCGTATACTAGGCAGACGATACGCATTGACAGCTACGGAATTCAAATTCCTCGAAATCGGTATCAACGTGGGTCCGCCGAGTTACGTGGAGATTGTCATAGGAGATCATCGGGGAAAGGGACTGATATTATCTCTCGAAACGTGGAAGGGACTCTGCGAGCAACGACGCAATATTCTAAACTCCTTCGGAACGACTCTCACGACATGTATAATTTTATAAGCGTTGGACCGCTAACAGTGCGAGTTCGTACGATTAACGATGCCAAACTCATAAGTCTCAAATCTTCGAACGTATGCATGATGATGGTCGAATCGACGTTACATCGTATGTTTGATCTCGATGATTGCATAGATGTAACTTTTGATCGATTGAATAAAGTGATCGAGACAGTCGATGTCAAATTTACGCAATTCTCCAATATCGCGTCCACTGTAATGGATCCTAAAGAAGTATCAAATGTAATACGCGCGAGTGACGCTTTCAACAAGCATCAACTCGTCGATTGCGAGCTGGCGGCTTTAGCTTTTAGTCCATATAATATGTAAGACAAAAAAAATATATAAAAACTTGAATAAAGAGTTTTAAGTTTACTATATCGTAGTGTACTTTCTTTGCGTTTGCCCATCCCAGCTTTCATGCATAGCTCCTCGCGAGAGAGAGAGTTATCATGAGAGAGCAAACACTAGGAAAGAAAGAGAGATAAGGAACGTCGAACGAAAAAAATCTAAAATTACTTATATCGGGGGTGAGGGGTGTACCGCGAAAGCGCTGATATACGAGCGGTGGAAGCAAGGGTACAAAGCAGCCAAACATCGGCGTTGATATGTTAAAAATTCTTCCGAGAAAAAATCGTGAAAGATGATTCTGAGGTACTATTTGTTTATATTATTTATCAACCGGGCATGCGACACAATATTGTTTATACTTTCGATAAATATATGGGACCGCGCGTACTTTTTACGAGGCGTTTACGACGATATGGCGATAATGTCACATCTCTATTATACGATCTCGTTTCGAGATCTCGTTGCCTTGTCAGAAAGAATTTGGCAGTGCACGAGTCGAGAAATCGAAAGTGAAGAAATCGAAAGTGAAGAAGTGAATATTTTTTCATATTACAACAATGGAGCTGCAAACACGTATAGACGAATGGAGGTGCATAATCACCCTTTTCCGAGATGACAACAATAGTGCTATGGAAAAATCGAACACTAAACAGATGTCGATAATACAATATGTGCGCGATCGAGAATTAGGCATACGAGATATGCGTAAGCAACGTTTCGTCAAACAAGCCGAGGTTAATATGTATGAGAATGGGTATATCGAATGGCCCGATCATGTACAACTGAAAATTTTTCGTGAAATTCGGAAGACACACTTCTCAATTGATGTATACGATGATGATGATTACTCTTATTTCGGCAGTAAACGTAAAATTACTCGAATCATAGACTCAGAAGATGGTTGGCAATACCATTGTATTAGACGCAATAATTGCGATCAAATATTTGAATATGAAGACCATGTTTAATATATAAAAATGTCGATTACAGTTGGGTAGATAGGTGTATCAATGACTGTACATACACGCCGTGTATAAATATACGTATCCCAACGGGCATAAACCAAACATACATAGATTTAATAATCTGGAATGATTTTGATCATGATATTAAATATGATGATTTTAGAAAATGCATTGCTGGTAATCATCATAAATTATTATACAGGGTGGGGCATTTATCTTGAGACAAGATAATATCTCGATTGGAGTCGATTATTTTGAAAAAAGTTTTAGACAAAAGTTGTATGGTTTCAAGGGGGACATAAGATGGTGTCATTAGTTTGATCTTGAAGAGCCACCTGAAGGACACGCGAAGGTCAGCTCCAACTTTCTAAATGGGACACCCTATATGCTTTTGCATATTCTTGTAGCTCATCTCAAGAGCTTTCCAAAACACTATAATTAAGTTAGTTTTCATTAAGTACTTTCCAAGTTATGAGGCTTGAAATCATTTTTTAATTTTACATAAACCGTAAAATATCTTGTAAAATATTCATTTTTCGATTATTTTACCTTAATACTTTTATGTACAAAATAATGAGAGGAATCAATTGGTGTAAAGAAAAGACATAGTTATTTTTAAGAAAAAATATGTAATTGTTAATTGCAAATTACATTTTTTTTTTCGAAACAACTATGAGTTTTCTTTACACCAATTGATTTTTCTCATTATTTTGTACATAAAAGTATTAAGGTAAACTAATCGAAAAATGAATATTTTACAAGATATTTTACGGTTTATGTAAAATTAAAAAATGATTACAAGCCTCATAACTTGGAAAGTACTTAATGAAAACTAACTTAATTATAGTGTTTTGGAAAGCTCTTGAGATGAGCTACAAGAATATGCAAAAGCATATAGGGTGTCCCATTTAAAAAGTTGGAGCTGACCTTCGCGTGTCCTTCAGGTGGCTCTTCAAGATCAAACTAATGACACCATCTTATGTCCCCCTTGAAACCATACAACTTTTGTCTAAAACTTTTTTCAAAATAATCGACTCCAATCGAGATATTATCTTGTCTCAAGATAAATGCCCCACCCTGTATATAACGCGGTATTGTACACAATGTCAATCTCGTAAATGCAAATGTCCACCTGAAATTATATACAAAAAGTATGCATATCAAAAGAAAAAGCAACAGGAAGAGAATGTACAGGTAATGGATAATTTTTGCTAATATAATTACGAAATTAATTTAAAATATTCAAGTAATTATTTTTGGGTGATTTTTTTGTAGGAGAATGAGAGTTTCAGGAGAGATGAGAAATCTGAATGGAGATCAGAATGGAGAACAAAATAACCTGAATGGAGATCTAAGTAGAAATCATAATGACGATTGTTATGTAAATTTTGATGAGCTATGGGCACTCTATAATATAACGGATTAAATTTTATATTTTATATTTTTTCTTATTATTTTATACTTATTATTTTATTAGTCATACACATTTTTAATAAATTTTATACATTCATTTAAAAAAAAATATTTATTTACATTATCTCCCTCGCACGCGTTCCCTCTCTCTCGCGCCATCGTTCCCTCTCCCTCGCATGCGTTCTTCTCGCGCTATCGCTCCCTCTCCCTCGCACGCGTTCTTCTCGACCTTTCGAATCTCTATTCAGCCTACTGTCCTATCCCAAATCACCCTGCCCTCTTGACCTAGTTTTTTTTTGCGTTACTTTTGTTAGTCCTTCGTCCGGTTGATGGAAAAAAGGATTTGTGTTTCCTTTCCTTTTTTCTTCTTTTTTCTTTCTTTTCTTTCTTTCTTTTCTTTTTTTGTTTTAAGTCTCTCTCCCTCTCGCACGCGTTCTCCTCGCGCCATTGCTCCCTCTCCCTCGCACGCGTTCTTCTCGCACGCGATGCATTTCAAAGAAATGCAGATGTTTATATTATTTATCAACCGAGCATGCGATACAATATTTCATATACTTTCGATAAATATGTATATGGGACCGCGCGTACTTTTTACGAGGCGTTTACGACGATATGGCGATAATGTCACATCTCTATTATACGATCATAATCTCAATTCAAAAAATGCTGATGTTTATATTATTTATAAACCGAACATGTCCGTACGCAATACTGTTTATCAGCCGGGCATGTAATATAATATTACCATAAAACATCTGACACGCGCCGCCGCCGAAATCCCCTCCGTTCCGCATGACGTCATTTCCCCGCGCCTCCGTAATCCCCCGCGCGCCTCACCCCCCCTGAGAGGATCTGAGTTAGAACTCTCCCTATACTCCTACTGAGGGTCGATCAATATTGGATCGATGCTTGCGGACACGAGTCGAAATCTTTCTGCTCGTCTGTCCTACATATGATGCTGAGCAGTCCGAACAAGAAATTTTGTATACTACATTTGTGTGACAATCCATTGGAAGAGGATCTTTATGCGTTTTAATAAAGCAATTTAATTTATTCAAGACAACATGGGCCAAAGATTTATTGAGTTTGCAAGCAATGTCTCTGAAATGTTCGGAAACTCCCTTGATGTACGGAATAACAAAAAAAGGTTGAGTGCACGATGGAGAAGGAAGGGTGGAGGATGTGGCATGAGGCACAGAATGATTATGAATCAGGAACTTAATTCTACCTGTGATGGTATTGAAAATGAAATTCGCCGGATAACCATTGTTGGAAAGGATCTCAGAGATGATGCTGAAATACTTTTCATGATATCTAGGATGTGACAATTTGAAAATTTTGTCTGTGAGTCCAATAATTACTCCTTTTTTATGTGCAAACTCCGTTTTTCTTTTTTAACGGGGGAGGGGTGTTATAGTCTCACAGACTATAACCTATACATAATTAAAGTATTAAGTGTCAGCATAAAATATTATTGGTAAATGCGATATAGAATATTCATCTCATAGAATCGCTGTTTCAGCGTACCACGCGCGAATTCGCCGGAAACACGGAAGTGCAACGAAGGATTTCGACATCGAATCACCTTCGCTTGCACTTCAACTTGACCGTACCATGACCCCGTATGGCCATGTTACTAAGCGGTCCCCTCTCAAAAACCCTCCCAAAACAAGGTTTAAATACGAACCACCGCAAGAGCACGACGGACAGTCGAAAAACCAAGTGTAACGTAACCAAGTGTAACTGCGGATCGAACTAAGTACGCGTACGAGAAACTTAGAACATTTATTGAGTCTACGCGGAATAGAGGCAAGGACAGAAAAGGAATTCAACTAAATAAGGACATTAAATAAGACAAGCTTTGTATTAACGAATTGATACTTGTATTAAAACTACAACTTATTTGATGAAACTTTCTAAAGAAAAGAAGAGTAATAATTGTTAAAAGAAAGCAGCCGTTCCTCAGTTCCTCTCCTTCGGCGGTCTGAGATATTCACATTTCCCGACTGGACTCCACACCACGTGCCGTTTCGGGCACAATAAAATAAATAATGTATTAAAACTTCTATTTTTCTTTTTTTTTTTCGTTATTTTTGAAAATATTTCCAACCATATTTTATCCCGAACAAACATGATATGCGTGAATCGTTAATGACGAGTCTGGAGAGTAAATTCTGTCGCTTTCAAATATAAATTCGTAATTTATTTACGCTAGTCGTGTGATTCGTCGGGTTTTGGAATTATTTTCTAATTAATTTCATATTTTCAACAGTTACACACATTAAGCTAGTTTAATTAATTGTATAGGATTAACAATAAAAGATGGGAGTTCCTGTTTATTGTTTAAGGAATCGAGTAGGGTATTAGTAGAATAAAAAAATAAATATATCATGTATAGAGTTGTGACAACAATATAGCATGCCTATTAAATTTATTGAATATATAAAGCTGTATTTTTATAAGGCTTTATTGTATTTATAGCAAAATAAGCGAGATACATATAAATTTATCATAAAAATCAAACTCCACACGAATGGATTTTAAAAATTATTATTTCTAAGAAAATGTGCATATACCGGGTGTTTCAGACCACCCGTACACCCCATTTTAAAGCAAAGGAAGTGGTTATTTTGAAAAATGTTTCAGACAAAAGTTGTTGAAGATAAAGTAATGCATTACATGGGTAAATTTGATTGACCTTGGGTGGCGTCGTGAAGGTCATGTCAAGGTCGACTTGAATTTTTTAAATGGGAACCCCTATTTTTCATTGCATATTCTTGTAGCTTATCTCGAGAGCTTTCCAAAACACTATAATTAAGTACCTTTTTATTAAGTACTTTTTGAGTTATAAGGCTTGAAATAATTTCTTAATTTTATATAAACCATAAAATATCTAGTAAACCATTCATTTTTCGATTATCTTACCTTCATACTTTTATGTACAAAATAATGAGAGGAATCAATTGGTGTAAAGAAAACACATAGTTGTTTCTAAGAAAAAATATGGAATTGTTAATTGCAAATTACATATTTTTTCTTAGAAACAACTATGTGTTTTCTTTACACCAATTGATTCCTCTCATTATTTTGTACATAAAAGTATGAAGGTAAGATAATCGAAAAATGAATGGTTTACTAGGTATTTTATGGTTTATGTAAAATTAAGAAATTATTTCAAGCCTTATAACTCAAAAAGTACTTAATAAAAAGGTACTTAATTATAGTGTTTTGGAAAGCTCTCGAGATAAGCTACAAGAATATGCAATGAAAAATAGGGGTTCCCATTTAAAAAATTCAAGTCGACCTTGACATGACCTTCACGACGCCACCCAAGGTCAATCAAATTTACCCATGTAATGCATTACTTTATCTTCAACAACTTTTGTCTGAAACATTTTTCAAAATAACCACTTCCTTTACTTTAAAATGGGGTGTACGGGTGGTCTGAAACACCCGGTATATATATTAATTTCTAAAGATTGTTTTCGAATCAATAACTGCAATATATTTGAATGAACTCGTTATTTTTTTATTATAAAGTATTTTTTTTCTTTAATTGATATTGCATGGTCTCTTAAATTGCTAAAAATATTCACAAAATGCAGAGTTGGGTAAGTTATGTTTTTTTTTAAACTAAGTTAAGTTAAAGTTAATAGCCTTGAAAATTTAACTTAGTTAAGATACAAGTTAACCTATAATAAAATTAATTTAATTAAAAGTTAAGTTAACTATGAAAAGTAATTAAAAAGTTAAAAGTTAAATTTGTTTTATATCTTCTGTATTTGTAATTATGTCGAATATTGTTTTAATTTGCACTTTTATAATTTCATTCAATATCTTCATCTTTTTGTCCATATCGGTACTTTCACTTATATTTTTTATTCCTTTGGCCGCTTCTGTATTTTTTTTCTTCTCTTTGCCTGCTGTTGTAATTTCCTCGGCTAAATCGGAAGACAATTGTCTATCAAATTTATCTTAAACAATACACATGTACACATAATGTTATTTTTAATGCAAACAAATATTAATATGATATTATTCTCTGATATTGTTCTCTGATATTATTCTATGATATTCTATGATATTATTCTATGATATTGCATGCACATTTCGCTCTTCTATAGCTGGATCTGTTCAAAAAAATATATTTTTATTATTTACCTTTGAAGTTTTTATCGCATTTATGTGTCGTTGCTTCTTGTTTGCTCGTATTCTTTAAAATTGACATTATTTTGCTCAATTTTTCAGTCATATCTTTTATTTTTCTGTTCTGTTTTTCATTCATTTCTTCTATTTTGTTCTGTTTTTCACAGATTTCTTCTATTTTCTTGTCAATGTTTGTATTTTCACTTGTCTTTATTGTTTCTCTGGTTGCTTCTATATTTTGTCCAACTGAATTGAAAAAAGCGAGAAATGAAAAATAGTTTATAAAATTTATTTTAACAAAATGCGAATATACACATACTTTTAAACATTATTTTTAATGCTAACAAATGTTATGGAAATAACATTGTATGTACATTTTGCTCTTTTATATATTACCTAGATTTTATATGTTACTTAGATTTTTCTATGCAAAAACTGGTAATACTAATTTGAAGTGGGAGTTCATTTGAGAAATGTAAGCTGTACAATTTCTTTTAAAATTCATATATACATACTTAATTCATATATACATACATACTGTTATTTTTAATGGAAACGAATATTAATTTATAATGTTGTACGTATACATTTCGCTCTTCTGTACTTGTGTGTGTGCGTGCGTGTGTGTGCATGAATATAACAAAACACATGTATACATACTTAATATTAGTTTTAATGCTAACGTTAATACCATGATATGTACATATATTTCGCTGTTTTATTTCAAGATCCTTTTATACAAAAACATATATTTTTTTACTTACTTGTGCCTTCTTCACTTTGCTCGCCCCTTTTTGCGCTTATTGGTTTTGAATACTCTGAAATAAAGATATGATGTAGAAGATATAAAATTCATTTTGATGAAATATACATTCTTAATGTTATTTTTAATGGAAACGAATATTAATTTATTGTGTGATCTTGCTTTGCAAAAATATTCTTTTTACTCACCTTTGTCTTGCTTATCATCTTTATTAAGAGAAAGATAAAGAGTATCTCTCCTGTACTTTTTATTTTCTATATCTTTATTCACCTCCTCTGTTCCTTCGCTCTCTTTTATTTTTTCTTCTGTTGAATTGAAAAAAAGAGAGAAATTAGGTACAAAATTATCTATAAAATTTATCTTTACAAAACACATGTGCAGGGCATGTTGCACTTGAATACACAGCAATATGACGGATTGTCTATCCCGTCGGAGTCCGATCGGTCGAGAAATACGCGTGCCAATATTATCGATGAATGCGTGCGCGGATTTAATATTGCAGGTGTTATAGTAGCGCTTGTTCGTCGGATACGATCGATAAGTTCTTCTCTAGTACGCGGTAATGTTAAATATATTTGATCTTTGAGGTAACCCCACAAAAAAAATCCATCCGGAGAACGCGGAGGCCATTCAAACAAAGGAGTTCGAATGCCTATCCATCGATTGGGGAAAGTGCGATTCAAATGAGTCCGCGCCAAATATGATGTATGAGCCGGGTAACCATCTTGTTAAAATATTATACGTTGACGGATATCTAGCGGGACATCTTCTAGCAACCCGGGTAGATGGTCTTCTAACAATGCTGAATAACTTTCCGCATTAATAGTCTCCCAAAAATGTGGGCCGATGACATACTCATCAACGATGCCCATCCATACATTAACGGCGAACCGTCCCTGCACGTGCACCTCTTTGCAGCAGTGTGGATTTTCTACGGCGTAATGATGCTCGTTGTGACGATTCACTTTACCGTCGCTATGGAAGGTGCATTCGTCTGTCCATAAAATTTGTCTTAAGAAAGTATCATTGTCGATATTATTTATATCAACCTGCAAATAAATCATTATTACATTACATTACATTACATTAGCTAAATTCTTTTCTTTTATACTGACATAATTTCGATGCACTTTGCTCACCTGCTCAGATATCCAGTTACAGAAGGCTTCTCTACGAAGGAAATCTTCACGATGTAACAATTGAGTTGTGTGACGTTTGTAAGCTTGCATTCTCAAATTTTTTTTTATAGTACAATGTACCGTCGTGTGATTCATTTGCAGTTCTCTTACAATAGCCCTTGTGCTTGTATGCGGATTATCAAGCATTGCCATCCTGACTGCATTAATTGTTTCGTCATTTCTACGACGCACGTTGATTCTTAGATTTGGTGCATGTAGTGACCCATCTGCGCATCTGTTGCTCTAATTGTCTGAAAATGCTATAGTATGGATAGCGCCTTTCCGGAAAACGCGCTGCAGAGAGTGCTGCAACTTGCCTTTCATTGCGTTCACATTGCGCGTAAATGAACACCATGTCAGTAAGTTCGCCGTTCTCGTATCGAGCCATTACACTTCTTTTTCTACTTTCCTCTTTAACGTGATTATCGGACACAGGAGCAATTGTCTGTATCACTATGGCATTTTCATACGTAGAAAATCCACACTGCCGCAAAGAGGTGCACGTGCAGGGACGGTTCGCCGTTAATGTATGGATAGGCATCGTTGACGAGTGTGTCATCGGCCCACATTTTTGCGAGACTATTAATGCGGAAAGTTATTCAGCATTTTTAGAAGATCATCTACCCGAGTTGTTAGAAGATGTCCCGTTAGATATCCGTCGATGTATAATATTTCAACAAGATGGTCACCCGGCTCATACATCATATTTGACGCGGACTCATTTGAATCGCACTTTCCCCAATTGATGGATAGGCATTCGAAGTCCTTTGTTTGAATGGCCTCCGCGTTCTCCGGATATAACTCCGATGGATTTTTTTTGTGGGGTTACCTTAAAGATCTAATATATTTAACATTACCGCGTACTAGAGAAGAACTTATCGATCGTATCCGACGAACAAACGCTACGATAACACCTGCAATGTTATCAAAAATACGCGAAAATTTTATGCGCCGAGTGACTATTTGTCTGGAGAATAACGGTGATTATTTTGAGCATTTGTTATAAATAAATGTATTTATAATATAACAACGCTATAATATAAACAACGCCAAACGTGTTGTCCTTATTTATATCTGCTTTCCTCTCGCACTTTTGTCGATCTTGAAATATAGTTCACAAATTACAATGACGAGCAATTTAATAAATAGTATTGAATCTTGTAATCTAATTTTTCAACGAAAATGAATTTAAGCCAACATATGAACGTGGAATGTCTCAAAAACTCCGCATTTTTCTTATCTTCCTCTCTACCTCCGTCATTTTTTCCATCGAATAAGTTCTTCATATTGTCCTCGCTACAAACATTTCCTTGATCTAAAATCAAAGATTTAGTTTAACAACTCAACGCGCTTTTCGACATGTGCAGCCGTGTTACGCAACGCGTTATAACAAACATAGTAATATTATGCTAATATTTATTACGTTACTTATTTTACTATTATTTATATTAATATTAATATTTATATTTATATTAATACTTATATTTATATTAATATTAATATTATTATTTATATTATTATTTATATTTATATTTATTTATATTATTTGTGACATTATTTCCTTTAAACTGTGAACAAGATTCTAACATTTTTAAGTTCTCACTATTCCCTCAGCTCACCGTTACTACATTAAAAAAGGATTTAGCACAGGCGCATTGAGAGTTCACAGATTATAAGATAAACAACTTAGGACTCGTAGGCTTCGCGCCGTATACAGCATGCCCGCTTGTTCTGTTTAATCCGCGCACGCATTCATCGATAATATCGACACGCGTATTTCTCAACCGATCGGATTTTGACGGGATAGGCAATCCGTCATACTGCCGTGTAATCAAGTGCAACACCCTGTACGCATACTTAATGTTAACGAATATTAGTTCTATATGTATATACATTTCGCTCTTTTTATATATGCCAAATATCTTTTTATGTAAACGCGCACACACACACACACATATACAGGGTAACCCATTTTAACTTAGGCAGCCAAATAACTCGAAAAATAAGCACACTACGAAAAAATGGTTAGAATCAAAATTTCGTCATTTCGAGGGGGACGTACAATGACGTTAAAATCAGCCCCTCCACCCCTCCCCCTGGGCGATGAGGGGGGGCAAGTTTGAAATCTTAAATGGAACCCCCTATTTTTCATTGCATATTCTTGTAGCTTATCTCGAGAGCTTTCCAAAACACTATATTTAAGTACCTTTTTATTAAGTACTTTTTGAGTTATAAGGCTTGAAATAATTTCTTAATTTTACATAAACCATAAAATATCTAGTAAACCATTCATTTTTCGATTATCTTACCTTCATACTTTTATGTACAAAATAATGAGAGGAATCAATTGGTGTAAAGAAAACACATAGTTGTTTCTAAGAAAAAATATGTAATTTGCAATTAACAATTCCATATTTTTTCTTAAAAACAACTGTATGTTTACACCAATTGATTCCTCCCATTATTTTGTACATAAAAGTATGAAGGTAAGATAATCGAAAAATGAATGGTTTACTAGATATTTTATGGTTTATGTAAAATTAAGAAATTATTTTAGGCCTTATAACTCAAAAAGTACTTAATAAAAAGGTACTTAATTATAGTGTTTTGGAAAGCTCTCGAGATAAGCTACAAGAATATGCAATGAAAAATAGGGGGTTCCATTTAAGATTTCAAACTTGCCCCCCTCACCGCCCAGGGGGAGGGGTGGGGGGCTGATTTTAACGTCATTGTACGTCCCCCTTGAAATGACGAAATTTTGATTCTAACCATTTTTTCGTAGTGTGCTTATTTTTCGAGTTATTTGGCTGCCTAAGTTAAAATGGGTCACCCTGTATATATTTTATTTATTTTTCTCTTCGCTATCTTTCTTATCCGATTCTATATTTTCTGATACTAACGCGAAATGGCAATACAATTCAGAAATTTAAACTATAAAATTTATTTTGATGAGACACATTCTTAATGTTATTTTTAATGGAAATTAATATTAATTTATAATGTTGTATGTATACATCTCGCTCTTCTATACTTGTGTGTCTGCGTGCGTGTGTGTGTGTATGTGTATGTGTGGATCTTGTTTTGCAAAAATATTTTTTTTATTTAACTTCGTCCTGCTTATCATATTTATCCTCTTTATCTCTCTCGTATTTTTTATTTTCTGTATCTTTACTCACTTCCTTTGTTTCTTGGCTCTCTTTTATTTTTTCTCCTGTTGAATTGAAAAAAGAGAAAAATAGGTACAAAATTATCTATAAAATTTATTTTTACAAAACACATGTACTTAATATTATATTAGGTGTACAGCTTCCGCCGTTTTTTTTCCGAAATTAGAGGCTTTATTGTAAAAAACTAGTTATACATTTATGATTCAAAGTATCGCTGGCCACTACTTTCTCCCATCTTTCGGGCAGCGTATGAATCCCGCGTCGAAAAAACTGATCATATTTTGAGGCGATCCACGAATCGATTCAATTTTTTACTTCTTCATAAGACTAGAAGTGCTGGTCAGCCAGGCCGTATGCCATTGATCGAAACAAGTGATAGTCAGAGGGAGCAACGTCTGGACAATACGGCAGGTGGGGTAGGACTTCCCATTTCAACGTTTCCAAGTATGTCTTGACCACTTTCGCAACATGGGGTTGAGCATTGTCATGCTGCAAAATCACTTTATCGTGTCTCTCATTGTATTGCGGCCGTTTGTCTTTCAATGTTCGGCTCAAACGCATCAATTGCGTTCAATACCGTTCGCCTATGATTGTTTCAGTCGGTTTTAACAGCTTAACACAACCTTCTTTCTTCCACCGCTATGCCGGTCTTCGACGTCAAAATCACCGTTCTTGAAGTGTTGAAACCACTCACGACACGTTCTTTCACTAATAGCGGCCTCACCATAAGTATTTGAGAGCATTCGATGAGCCTCAGCCGCAGATTTCTTCATATTGAAGCAGAAAATTAAAACCTCCCGCAAATGATGAGAATTTGGCTCGTAAACTGACATCTTCAATTAGAATAACTTTATGATGGAGACACAAATCGACTAATGTTTCTATGGGGTTATGTTGACAGATGCCCAAGTATATTGTATGACATCTATGATCTATTTATTTCGACCACCACCTACCGCTAAAGCCATCTACAGGAAAACGGCGGAAGCAAAGTTGTACACCTAATACGTAATATTATACTTAATATTAACGAATATTAATTCCATAATATACATTTCGCTCTTTTTATATATATCTTTTATATATATTATACCAAATATCTTTTTATGCAAAAACATATATATATATTACTTACTTTTCTCTTCGCTATTTTCCTTGTCCGATTCTATATTTTCTGGTACTAACACGAAATGGCAACACAATTCAGAAATATAAACTGTAAAATTTATTTTGATGAGACACATATACACACATACTTAATGCTATCTTTGATGAAAAGAAAGATAGATATTCTACGTATAATGTTGTATGTACATTTCGTCCTTCTATACTTGTATGTGTGCGTGTGTGTGTATATGTATGTGTGGATCTTGCTTTGCAAACATATTTTCTTGTTACTTACTTTCGTCATCCTCATCTTTTTCGTACTTTTCATCTTCTGTTCTTTCTCCACTCATCTGCGGTATTTTTTTTCTCGTTTCTGCATTTTCGCTCATTTTCTCGATCTTTATGTCCACTTCTGTATTCTTATTCATCGCTTGACTTTCTTTTACATCTCCTCCTATTGAATCAAAGGAAGAAAGAAATTAAAAACAATTATCTATAAAATTTATCTTTACAAAACACATGTACGCATACTTAATATTATTTTTAATGCTAATAAATATTAATGCCGTAATATTGTATGTACAGTTTGTTCTTCTTATATCTAGATTTTTGACTTCAAAAATATGTTATTTTACTTACTTGCGTCTTCTTCATTCTTTTCTCCTGCTTCTATATTTTTGCTCATTCTCCCTATTTCTCCTTCTGCTCCTGTATTTTCAGTCGTCTTGTCTATTTCTTTATCCGTTTTTGTATTTTTACTCATTGTGTCTATCTTCTTTAATAGTATATTTTTGTATTTTGTTAATTATTTTAATTAGAATTTTTTTGCCAAAATCGGATTCTTGTCAAAATCTGATTCTGTAAATAGGAACAAAATTACATAAATATTGACAAACCGTTCCGAATTATACATTAACCTTTTTATGATGAAGTCGAATGATCGATTCTTTTTCGGTATGTATAGCTTTTATAAATGAAAGGTTATTGTGTATATAATCAAATAATATATTAAAATTTTCTTTTTATGGAAAGTTGAATTTACTGAAAGTATTTACATTCTTTTATGGCTGAAATTTAATTTATTGAAACTAGATTCTTGTTGATGTTACATTCTTTTATGGCTAAAATTTAATTTATTGAAACTAGATTCTTGTTGATGTATGATCTTTTGAAACGCGAGTGATACTTGGAGTTTCGAGATAAAGAAGAGCTATAGTTTTATATTATTTTCATTTAAAAGCTCACGCATAATCGCAGTTCTTGATAATATTGTCTTCTGTTATTTCATTGATTAATTAAAAATTTTTCTTTATGTGTTACGTTATAAAATTCGATAAACTTCAAGCTTCGTTGAACCCTGAAATTTTTGAATTAAATGAAATTAAATATTAATAAAAATATTACGAATATAGAATATAATTTATATGTAAATTATGTAAGAGATAAAAATATATAATATTCTCACACTTCTTGTTTTTGAAACTCGTCTCTTTATCTATTACCTCTGTTAATACACGACTTTCGATATGTGTAACGTGTCGCTTCTCACTCGCAACTGCCATTAAGGAGATGCCGAAGCAGTGATGGTAGGCCGGGTGATTTTTTCGCGCATGCACCGCGAACGCGGCGTTACCGAAGTATCTAGTAGAAGTAAAAAGGTGTGTCACTCGTCGCCCTTAAATAAATTTCTGAAGGGAAATTTTTAGAAAATTTTTACGAGCGACCAACACCACATTATCATATATATTATTATCAAACATTTAATTAAGCTAAAAAAGAAAAAGATACAAAAACAAAACACAATTTTTATATTAACAAAAAATAATTTATTTGGCAGAAATATCATAAAATACCAATATTTGTTGCAAGGATAAGGAAAGCTGCCAAAAATCATATCAGTATTCATAAAACAAAAATACATTTATAAAATAAATAAATATCTTTTTTATGTATAAATATAAAGAAATAATATGTTATATATATATATTAAAAAATGTACTTAATAATGTACAAAAACAGAAAATTAATTAACTTTATAAAATAATATAAGAATATTTATAATTAATTTTTAAACTATAATTATTATTATAATTATAATCTTAAATATAATATTAAATTTCTAAAATTAAAATGCTAATAATTTCCATTATATTAATTATCACATTAATTTATCACATTTTAATTACACATATCACATTTGTTAAATAATTTTAGTTATAAATTAAGTTATACATAACATTTTTAAAATCTATTAAAAATAATAAAAACTCAACATAAAGAAAATAAAAATGTTGCACATAAATATTGCACAGAAATATAAGGATTTACATTAATATAGAAAATAAATATATAAACTCTGAAAAATAATAACAATTAATAATAACATATATGCAGCATACATTGAAGAAAATGACTCCATAGTCTAATGGCAAAATATGAAATATATATAATGCAAAAGCTCACATGCAAAATAATATTTAACATATAAGAATATTAAAAAATTAAAAACTATCAGTTGTGCGCTATTCTACATATAAATTTGACGTATTATGCAGTTCTAAATGCGTTGCATCGACTTCAAAATTTGTACAATTAATACCTTCGTCTTGAAAGCTAGAACGAACTATACAAATCGCGGAAACTGTATCATTAGATAAACGATTTCGTTTTTTATTTTTTACATCTGTTATTATAGAAAAAATTCTTTCGGCCTCAGCATTAGAGTGTGGAAGAGAAAAAACGATCAAAACTAAAGATTCTAAATTTGGAAATATTTTTGTCCCGTCAAAATTTTTAGAACTTAATATATTTTTCCACATCTCATCTATTTCTAAAGAAGCTAACTCTTTTTTCTTTGGTTCATCAAAAATTGATGGCAAAATCCTCCATTCAAAAGCTAATTGTGTTAAATTAATTTGTTCTACTCGCGTTGCAATAAAAGTCAAATCTCTAATTTTATTTCTACCTTCATTATATAAAGCAATTTGAGGATCTAAAAATGTTAATTGTTTAAAAAATATATCTGTACACGGTAAACGTTTCAGCATTTCTTGAACTGCAGTAATATAAAAATCTAAACATTTTAATTTAATCTCATGCGCGCATTCTAAAGAAAATAAATTTTCTAAAAAGCTTTCACATTCTGGTCCCACATATACATTATCTATGTGTTGTAAGTTATTTTTATCATTTAAATCTAAATTACACATATTATTTAAAACATCAAAATTTACAAAATTTTGAGCAAACTGAAACATTATTTGTTGACTATTATCATATAATTTATGTATTAAAACATTACGAGACTGAAACAAAGCGTTAAAGCTGTTAAAAAACTTCAAAGAATATTTCAAAAATAATAAATATGCTTTAATAGAATTATCATTTAAATGTTCTAAAATAGTCTCTGCAGATTTTAATTTATCTTCCATTACAACTAAAACAAAATAATTTTTCAAGATTTTCCAATTTTCAAGAAGTCTAACGACACATTTGTGAAAACTAAGCCATCTAGTATTAGATAATTTTAATATTTTGTGTCGTTCTGCATTTAAAAAATCCTGAAATTCAACTAAAATTGCACTTCTCTTTGCACTGCCCGAAATATAAGTAGCAACTCCTTTAATCAAATGTTCACAAGACGAAGGTAATTTTTCACAAGCTTTACTTGCTACAAGTGCAGATGAATGACAAATACAATTCATTGTTATTAATCTTGGTATTTCTGACTTTAAATGACTCATAAAAGAATTATTGCATCCTACCATAACAGATGCATTGTCACATGCTAATCCGATAATATTTTTAATTGGAATTTCTTTTTCTTCAATACAATTTTTAAATGACTCGAAAATTTTACTTGCAGAACAATTTGTTCCGTTTAAAGGATATAATTCTAATAATTTAGTAGTAATTTTTTTATTCAAAGGAGAAATGTATCGAACAAGAATACACATTAATTTTGTATCCGATATATCTGTGCTCTCGTCAATTAAAATAGAAAATCTGCTAGTTTTTAAATCCTCAACAATTTTTTCTGTTTCGCATTTAGCTATTACATTTTTAATTATAGATGAACACTTTTTTCGAGCAAGTGAAAGGTCTTGCACAATTTTAGGATCTATACAAATATCTTTCAATAACGGAATTAAATGATCTACGATCGAAAAGGCGACATTATGTTCCGCGAAAAAAGCTGCTAATTTAATTTCTGCGCGTTTGACTCTATCTTTATGCGACCATGTATTATTATTATTATTATTATTATTATTATTATTATTATTATTATTATTATTATCATTATCATTATTATTGATGGTTTTATAATCTGAAGAATTAACATTCTCGATATGTTTTACCCTCTGTGAATGTTTAATTAAATCCGCTTTGTGACAAATGAGAGTTTTATTACAAACCATGCAAAGCGCTTTATTTTCTGAAGTATGAGGAGCCAACCAACCTTTAAAAACATTTTCATCTAACCATGCAAGTAGGATATATAGGAGAGTTCTAACCCAGGTCCTCTCAGGGGGGGTGAGGCGCGCGGGGGATTACGGAGGCGCGGGGGAATGACGTCACGCGGGACGGAGGGATTTCGGCGGCGGCGCGTGTTAGATGTTTTATGGTAATATTATATTACATGCCCAGCTGATAAACAATATTGCGTACGGACATGTTCGGTTTATAAATAATATAAACATCAGCATTTTTTGAATTGAGATTATGATCGTATAATAGAGATGTGACATTATCGCCATATCGTCGTAAACGCCTCGTAAAAAGTACGCGCGGTCCCATATATTTATCGAAAGTATATGAAATATTGTATCGCATGCCCGGTTGATAAACAATATAAACATCTGCATTTCTTTGAAATGCATCGCGTGCGAGAAGAACGAGTGCGAGGGAGAGGGAGCGATGGCGCGAGGAGAACGCGTGCGAGAGGGAGAGAGACTTAAAACAAAAAAAGAAAAGAAAGAAAGAAAAGAAAGAAAGAAAAGAAAGAAAAAAGAAAAAAAGGAAAGGAAACACCAATCCTTTTTTTTTCCATCAATCGGACGAAGGACTAACAAAAGTAACGCAAAAAAACCTAGGTCAAGAGGGCAGGGTGATTTGGAATAGGACAGTAGGCTGAATAGAGATTCGAAAGGTCGAGAAGAGCGCGTGCGAGGGAGAGGGAGCGATGGTGCGAGAAGAACGCGTGCGAGGGAGAGGGAACGATGGCGCGAGAGAGAGGGAACGCGTGCAAGGAAGATAATGTAAATAAATATTTTTTTTAAATGAATGTATAAAATTTATTAAAAATGTATATGTGTGTGTTTATACATTTTTATGTGTGTGTGTGTGTGTGTGTGTGTGTGTGTATGTATGTATACTTAAATTTAAGAATAAAAAGTAATGATAAAAAGAAAATAAAAAATATAAAAAATATGAAATAAGAAATAATACAAAATATATGGGGAGGGGAATGCGCCGAGCTGAGAGAGGCCGCACCTGCAACAAAAAAAAGATATACATTTTATTAGTTTTTAATAAAACATTTAATAATTTATTTAATATAAAAATAGTACTTACATTAACCTGCTAGAGCCATCAAATCGTCCTGTGACATCCACACGTTTCCACCTAGGATCCACTCTTCTTCATGGATGATTTCCAGATGAGAACGCGTGCGAGAGAGAGAGAGAGAGAGAGAGACTTAAAAGAAAAAAAAAAGAAAAAAAAGAAAAAAGGTAAGGAAATCGCAATGCGCACTGCTGGGCCGGATATCCCAATAATATGCACGATCCCAATAATATGCACCCAGTTTCACATAATTATTGCACTACACATAAAATTGTCACGGGCGAATTCCGCGTGAATCGCCGTCGGATAGTCGGAGTCGGAATCAGGATTCATCTGATTGATATAATGAGAGCGAGAGCGTGTATGTGTAAAAAAGAAAGATGTTTATTGTATAGATAGATATAATACAGAGTGTGTGGGCGTGTATGTGTGTATGAATGTGTGTGTGGGCGAGTGAGCGTGTGTCTTTTAATCGAGCGAAGTGTGTGCTGAGATCGCGTTTTAACGGCACGCGTGGTGGCGCTTGCAGATTGCACTCTGGCGGTGTCGAGTCGCACGAATCGTATTCGGAGTATATATATTTACGTGATAGCTCGGTATCGCATCGTATAACTGCAGCGGTTGTTCTTGGGAGTGCAATAATGCGTTATTCATTTACAATATCTCGCACGGTGCGCGTGTTTACGTTTAGGCGCGGTGAATGACCGCGCCTAAACGTGTGTTCGTCGCGTTTTTCTATGCGCGCGTGTCTGGCGGTGAGTCTAACCGCGTTTTTGTAAACGTGCGTATTTCTTCGCATATTTATTTCGCTGGTGTTTCTGCGAATTGCAGGCTAAATTCGGTGTACACGTCTTTCGCTGAAATGTAAACGGAATCCCCGGTATTGAAGGAAAGTTTCTAGGAAGCGTTGTGCTGGCGAGAAATATTCGTCCGAGGCAGCTCTCCTCTCTGCCTCGAGATAAAATGCACAACGCTAGGCGGTCGGATGCTGGACCGTTTTACCGAGATCTCTCGGCCGAACCGGAATGCGCTCGGGTTCGTTTTGCGGTCGGAAAACGGCTGGGTGGAATTGCCGGATTACAATCGAAAGTTCTCGATAGAGGAAGAGTGCTCTCTACCTCTGGTTTTAAATTCGGCTTTTGCTAGGAGCGGTCTAGGATTGCGAGACGTTTCACTTGCGTGATCGGAATCGGAAAGGTGATTAGATTGCCGAGTATGCCCTTTTTATACCGGCTAATTACCCGCGCGTCGGCGCGCGGCGGATTTACCCCTTCCGAACGGGTTTCGGGAAAACGGTACGGTCGGGCCCGTTCGGAGGGATTCGGGTGTCGCGCCGAACGCGGGCTTTCGCCGGTCGGCGGTTCGGGGCGCCTCGGCAATCTCCGGTGTTTTTCGGCTCGACAATTAACGGCCTAACGCCATTCGAGTTTTTAATATGTTTAAAAATGTGGGCGCACCGCGCCCCTTGCTCGGCGGGTGTTCTGCCGGGCGATAGCTTCCGACGGATCGCATGCCGGGAATAACGATGTGTTTTAGGGGGTGCATGGGGTGCATCGTTACAAAATTATACTGCCACTTGGTTTTCGTGCATGCCCGGTAAATGGTTCCATGTAAATTGCGGCCCCACGATAAGTATTTTCTCCCGCTAGTCCGTATGTTACAATCATATCCATATTATCTACCTCCCCCGCAGAAGGGAGGACGACAGCTGAGCCTCCACCGGGCCGTTGAACATGGACCCGCGACAGCGAAATTTTGATTTAAGGCCGTTGCGCGCCAGGCGCCGAAATACCTCGCACCTCGCGAGGCGCCGGGATCGCTCGCGTGCCGCGACCTGATTGGCCGCGGAGCTGCGCACCGCTCTACGCGGTCATTGACGCAGCTATCGACTCCGGATAGAGAAATCCAGGGATCATTCTGGTGCGGACACTCGAATAAGTTAGTCGCAGTCTATTCGTTGTCACTTTGTCTTTGTGAAGGAATCGCCGTTGTCGAGTACGTGAGAGGACGAGGCAGAGGACCATCCCCGGGGCTGGGAGAAGTATCGGTGAGGTTGCCCATCTTTTTAGTTGTGAGCCACATACGCGATTCGGTCCGCCGACCGGCCGTTCTGCCGACGTCGCCATTTTCGTGTTTCGCGACCACTCAGGCTCGGTGCCGAGCCGTCGATATTTGGTGAATTTTCGGGCAATCGGAGGCAAGCGACCGAAGAAAAGCGGACAATCGTATTGTAAGCGTTAATTGATAAGGCAACGTTCGTCTCTCTCCGGGTTTCGAGGTATTCATTACGCATAACTATCGACCGCCGAATATCGACCGCGTGCGCGAAGGATCGCGAAAAGTGCCCGAACAGCGCCCGTGTTGTCGTATCGCTGTCGTTGCCGCGTGGAATATTCCCGTAAATTATCTCAGGGCGATTTTTGTGTCTGATTGCGGGGATGTCGTCGTCGATTGTTAAGTGTGCGTGTGAGCATCCATTGTCTTATATCGAATTGTGAGCGTTAGAGTATTTGCGTCTTTGTCGCGCTTACTACACCGGCGAATAGAGTGTAGTAAGTAATAATTGGCGTTTGTCGAATATGTCGCGGTGCGAAATAATCGCAAAAGTAAGACCGAGAGTGAAATTTGAACTGCTGGCGCGGAAGAAAGAGGCGAAACGCCGGCTGAGAAAAATCTCCGGCCGCCGTCGGCTATCGAATATCGAACATATCGCTCGCCTGTCGCATACGATTATTTTCGATCTATATTTAATTATGCTGTCGAATCATTAAGCTGTCGTTTAGAATTACGAACTGGGAAATTATGAGGAAAAGTCCGTAGCGATAATCGTCGATTTGGTTGCCGAAATTACGATAAGTTTTGGGTGAATATTATCCGCGAATATTTCCGTGTCGAAAATCCTTTGTCTTTTGAGAAGTATCGTTCAATCCAGCGAACTCCAGCCATAGAAACTGGCTCGGATAAACAACAGGATTGTCTTAGCGCTCTCGTTTTGGTTGTCGATTTCGAGCGGACATTTGCTTTGAATAACGTCTTATTATTCGTGCCAGGATTAATTTGATTGTGTATTTCGCTTTCGTATTTTCTTGAATTTATTGTGAACCGTCGTTTTCAATCTGATTTGTTATTCAAGTTTATTCTTACATTTTTCTTTTATATTATTTCTTTACTAATAAATTTATTATATTTCTTTGTTAAAAGCGCGTAATTTATTTGAGTGTTAGTCTCTCGTGATTTTCGATTGTCGCTTTTAATCATTGGGATCTGTCATCGCGTCTGTCGCCGTTTGAATTAGTGAAGTCTCGCATAATCAATCGACTTTCTTCCAAAACCCCTCCCCTCTAGCGTTAGGCGAGCTAGTCGGCCCGTGGTGAAGCAGGCTATTATTTTTCGCGTTCTTTGACGTTTCGTCGAAAACTGATGCGTGAAACCGCATCTAGCGCCCAACCTATCGAGATATCGAAACGGTCTCCGCTCCGCCGCGACTCGCGCGAGAACGCCATCCATCCCTGTTCCTCAGAGCGCGAGTACATTAATTTCGCTATTTTTTTTTTACGGCATTTTCGCTCCCCTGCGCATGCTCCCCTCCAACACCTCGAGGAGTGTTGCGAATAATTTAAATTGATTGAAGAAATGTCGCAATATATATATATAAATTTGTTTTATTTTGTTATATATATATATATATATATATATATATAAATTTGTTTTATTTTGTTATATATATATATATATATATATATATATATTCGGCATTTTCGCTCCCCTGCGCATGCTCTCCTCCAACACCTCGAGGAGTGTTGCGAATAATTTAAATTGATTGAAGAAACGTCGCAATATATATATATATAAATTTGTTTTATTTTGTTATATATATATGTGGGGTATGTCACAACTAAGACTCTACGTTGGAATAAATAATGATTCTGTATTTGTTTCTTTTATAATACAATTGTTAAATGAGTATATCTGATGTGAGCGTGATGTGTCTGTACGCGAGCGAGTCAGTAGTATCGTATTCAATCGGGTGATGTGAACTCTGTGCAAGCCGGGAAGTTACTACTCTCTGGAAATCTGGATTCCGCATGCATGAACCGAGAAAGGTTTTTTATAATAGGAGAAATTTTACAAGGGATGAATTGCATAAGGAAAAACCATGTGTTTGCCAAATGTTACATGGCAATCTATAGACTCGGAGGACGGCTGCGAAACATGCAAGGGTTGTAAATTCTATTGAGGTGAAAGCGGATGCATGCATGCGGGAATTAGAAAGTTGGTAGGATTTCGGACATGTGTGGAAAATGTGCGTGTGTATGTAACACGGGCGGAGTAGGAGACAATTGTCCCTACAGTACCCCCCTGCTAGTGTTTAACGATATATAAGAATTTACGAAAATCCTCCTTGTAGCCGGTCCGGAAAGCGGACACGTCTACCTGACTTGGTTACGTGTTTGGTCGAGTTTTCTAGTGTTGATTTTAGATGTGTGTGTTTCTGTGTATCGGGTAGGTCTGTAATTACTGTGCCCTTTTCGGAAGGGCCTGGAACGTCCTCCTCGTTGTTGCCATCCTGAGAGACGACTGGATCATTGGCCATGATGTACGCTGGTTTAAGGCGGTCGATAGAAACCGTAACGTCCCGGCCGTTCATACGAACCACGAACGTCTTTTCTGCCCTTTTGATGACTTTGTACGGGCCGTCATACGGCTGTTGCAGAGGCTGTTTGAGACCATCATGGCGTACAAAGACTTCCTCCGAGGTAGCAAGGTCCTTGAAAATGAATGTCTTCCCCGTACCGTGGCGAGATATCTTCGTCGGTCTCAATTCCCTCAGATGTTGGCGTAGCTCCTTGATGAAATCTGACACGTTGTCCGCTGCGTTTTCGCGGTGGAGAGATCCTAAGAACTCGCCCGGGAGGCGTAGCGACTGTCCGTAGACCATGTCGGCTGCCGTGGCTTGCAGGTCCTCTTTCCAAGCTGAGCGGATTCCCAGCAAGACGGTGGGAAGGCTCTGTGTCCATCGGCATTGTTGTTGGCACATGATTGCTGCTTTTAGTTGACGGTGCAGCCGTTCAACCATGCCGTTGGCTGAAGGGTGGTATGCGGTTGTTCTCAGGTGAGTCGTACCTAACAAGTGATTTAATTGCTTGAAAAGATACGACTCGAATTGTCTGCCTTGATCCGTGGTTATTCTCAACGGCGTGCCGAACCGAGATATCCATCCGTCGTAGAGAGCACGTGCGACAGTTGCAGCTTCTTGATCCTGCAGGGGAACAGCTTCTGGCCAGCGAGAGTATCGGTCTACCATAGTTAGGCAGTATCGGTATCCCTCAGACGGTGGCATGATTACGATATCAATATGTATATGCTCGAACCTGGCAGAAGGTGGTGCGAATGTACCGACAGGTGATGAGACATGGCGAGAGATCTTGGCGCGTTGGCATTGGATGCAGCTGCGGGCCCATTGTCTGCAATCAGCTTTGATCGACGGCCATACGTAGCGCTGGGTTACGAGCTTGACCGTCGCGTTGATTCCCGGGTGGGACAGCTGGTGCAGCGAATCGAATGCGACTTTCCTGAACTCCTGAGGAACGAAGGGCCGCGCTGTCTGTGTTGAGACGTCGCAAAAAACTGCAACGTCGGTGCCGGGGATGCGTACCTTCTTTATTAAGAGGGTGGAGTCTTCCTCTAGATATCGCTGGAGCTCTTCGTCTTGTTGTTGGGCTGCTGCCAAGGCTTCGTAATCGAGCGTATGCTCAACTTCCTCTACGCGTGACAGAGCGTCTGCTACTACGTTGTCCTCCCCGGAAACATGGCGGATATCGGTGGTGAATTGTCCGATGAAGTCCAGGTGTCTGAATTGTCGAGGTGAACATTGGGCCGACTTCTTGTGGAACGCATAGACGAGAGGTTTGTGGTCCGTGTAAACTGTGAATGATCGTCCTTCCACGGTGTGCCTGAAATGCTTGATTGCTAGGTAAACAGCAAGTAACTCCCGATCGTAGGCTCCGTACTTTGCTTCCGCAGGACTTAGCTTCTTGGAAAAGAATTCCAGGGGTTGCCAGGCGTCTCCGATCCGTTGTTGTAGGGCTGCTCCGACTGCGTAGTCTGACGCGTCGCTGAAGATTGCGAGCGATGCGTCGGGCTCGGGATGAGCCAGCAAGGTTGCTTGGGCTAAGCATTCCTTGCTTGCTTCAAATGCCTCTATAGTTGTTGACGTCCAGTTGACTGGCGACTTCCCTTTAACATTGCCTGACAGCAGGTTGTTAAGTGGTGCTTGCGTCTCTGCAGCCTTGGGCAAGAATCTTCGATAAAAATTCAACATGCCCAAGAATTGACGTAATTTCTTCACCGTGTCGGGTCGTGGATAGGTCCGTATGGCGTCGACCTTCTCCGGTAACGGGCGCGTCCCTGCGCCGGAAACAAGGTAACCGAGAAATTTGACTTCGGGCTGTCCGAATACGCATTTAGCTGGGTTGATGACGACTCCATACTTCTTCAGCCGCTCGAACAGAATCCTCAGGTGTTTTAGATGTTCTGCTTCTGATGTTGATGCGATGAGGATGTCGTCAATGTATGCGTAGCAGAACTCCAGACCTTGCAGCACCTCGTCAATGAAGCGCTGGAAAGTCTGCGCGGCATTACGCAACCCGAAGGTCATGTACTCAAATTCGAAGAGACCGAAAGGCGTCGTGATGGCTGTCTTAGAAATGTCCTCCTCCGCGACAGGAATCTGATTGAAGGCTCGTACCAGATCGACGGTGGAAAAGACGTTTTTCCCATGAAGTGACTGGGAGAAGTCCTGGATGTGTCTCACGGGATATCGGTCCGGGCAGGTTCTCGCATTAAGGGCGCGATAATCTCCGCAAGGACGCCAGTCATCGCCTTTTTTCGGCACCATGTGTAAGGGCGATGCCCAGGAGCTCTGTGACGGGCGAGCGATGCCCAGGTGCAGCATGGCCTCGAATTCCTTCTTCGCCGCCTTCAACTTCTCTGTTGAAAGTCGACGTGGCTTCTGTGCGACAGGCGGCCCTGGTGTGGTGGTGATGTAATGTCTCGTCGAGTGACTTACGGCCTTGGGGGTTCCGTCCGGTCGTGTCACCTCCGGGAATTGGTGGAGGAGTTCGTGATACCGCGACGAGCCTGAAATGGTCTTAACACTCGGAATGTCACACTCAATCACCCTTCCATGAGAGGTGAGTTGAGTGGTCGCGTCCAACAGCCGCTGGTTCCTCATGTCCACCAAGAGTCCGTAGTGCACGAGGAAGTCTGCACCGATGATTGGCTTGGAGACCGTGGCGACGACAAACCTCCAGGTGAATTGCCGTCGCAGTCCAAAGTCCAGAGCTAGCGCTACTGTTCCGTATGTAGCGATTGTTGTGTCGTTAGCCGCGGAGAGCTCGTAACTTGATTTCGTACGAGGTCCCGGTAGGCGCGAGCGTGGAAATACGCACACGTCGGCTCCCGTATCAATTAAGAATAGTAATTTGGTGGATCGATCGCTGACAAAGAGGCGGCGCGATATCGCGGGGCTGATGTCGTCGGCCGCCATTAGCGACTGCCCTGTTCGTTTCCCGGAGATCTATCACTGTACTTGCACGGCTTTTCGCACTTTCTTGCCTTGTCGCCGTATTGCCAATGGTACCAGCATATCTCGCCAGCTGCATCAGGACGCTGGCTCCGTGATCGCGAGCGCGACCGGAAACGCGAGCGCGACGGAGAGCGTGAGCGCGATCTTCCGCAGGCTTCGCAGGATCCGCTAGTTGGCTGACGCGCTCCTTGGGTATTAACCTCGATCGCCTCGAGCCTCCGTACCATCTCCGCCATTACACGAATCAGATCGTCACCGTGTGCTCGGGCAGGCTGAGGTGCGGGGGTTGACGTCTCGGCGATGAGACCTGCCGGGCCGTACAAGTCCGCGATGGAATCCGCGATATCGGCTCGCTTATCGAGCGTGAGGTCCCGATGCGCCGCGAGGAGGGCCTGGACGTGCCTAGGCAGACGGCCCAGCCAGAGCGTCTGCAAGACGTCCTCCGGGAACTCCTTGCCGGCAAGACCGCGAAGATGCCTGAGGAACTGCGACGGTTTACGATCTCCGAGAGGCTCGTTCTCCAACAGGCGACGCGTGTTCTGCTCGCGTGAAGAGCCAAGGCGTTTGATCAGCTCGGTTTTTAAGAGTTCGTACGATTGTTCTTCCCTCATAAGTATGTCGCGGACCTCCAGAGCGTACCTTTGATCGAGGGCTGTGATTACGTAGCCATATTTGGTGCTGCTCTGCGTTATTCCTGCAGCTGCGAAACCGCCCTCCAGCATCCTGAACCACAACTCCGGGTCCGCGGGTATGAATGATGGCACTTTCACTGATACCCGATCGATCGACGACGAATGTGACGGGTTCGCCGTTTCGCGGTTCGCGACACCACTAGCGTTGTTGTGCGCCATACTGATAAACTCGGAGCGTCCAGCACTACGATGCACGGCACAGATCACTCACGGTTCGCGAAAAAAAAAAGAGATCACGTCGGGGTCACCAATTTGTGGGGTATGTCACAACTAAGACTCTACGTTGGAATAAATAATGATTCTGTATTTGTTTCTTTTATAATACAATTGTTAAATGAGTATATCTGATGTGAGCGTGATGTGTCTGTACGCGAGCGAGTCAGTAGTATCGTGTTCAATCGGGTGATGTGAACTCTGTGCAAGCCGGGAAGTTACTACTCTCTGGAAATCTGGATTCCGCATGCATGAACCGAGAAAGGTTTTTTATAATAGGAGAAATTTTACAAGGGATGAATTGCATAAGGAAAAACCATGTGTTTGCCAAATGTTACATGGCAATCTATAGACTCGGAGGACGGCTGCGAAACATGCAAGGGTTGTAAATTCTATTGAGGTGAAAGCGGATGCATGCATGCGGGAATTAGAAAGTTGGTAGGATTTCGGACATGTGTGGAAAATGTGCGTGTGTATGTAACACGGGCGGAGTAGGAGACAATTGTCCCTACATATATATATATATATATATAAATTTGTTTTATTTTGTTATATATATATATATATATATATATATATATATATATACAGGGTGTCCCAGACCACCCGTCTCACCCGATTTTTTCGTAAACGCGACATTTTAAAGAAAAATGTTTCAGACAAAAGTTTTGTGACTTCGAGGGGGACATAAGATAGTGTCATTGGTTTGACCTTGGATAGTCGTTTGAAGATCACGTGAAGGTCACCTTTAATTTCTTAAATGGAAACCCCCTTTTTCAATGCATATTCTTGTAGCTTATCTCGAGAGCTTTCCAAAACACTATAATTAAGTACCTTTTTATTAAGTACTTTTTGAGTTATAAGGCTTGAAATAATTTCTTAATTTTACATAAACCATAAAATATCTAGTAAACCATTCATTTTTCGATTATCTTACCTTCATACTTTTATGTACAAAATAATGAGAGGAATCAATTGGTGTAAAGAAAACACATAGTTGTTTCTAAGAAAAAATATGTAATTGCAATTAACAATTCCATATTTTTTCTTAAAAACAACTGTATGTTTTCTTTACACCAATTGATTCCTCTCATTATTTTGTACATAAAAGTATGAAGGTAAGATAATCGAAAAATGAATGGTTTACTAGATATTTTATGGTTTATGTAAATTTACGAAATTATTTCAAGAAATTATTTCAAGCCTTATAACTCAAAAAGTACTTAATAAAAAGGTACTTAATTATAGTGTTTTGGAAAGCTCTCGAGATAAGCTACAAGAATATGCAATGAAAAATAGGGGGTTCCATTTAAGAAATTGAAGGTAATCTTTATGTGACCTTCAAATGACTATCCAAGGTCAAATCTAAGGTCACCGTCGGATTGCCTGGGAAAAATCCTACAACTTTTGTCTAGGTCATTTTCCTCTGTGATGCGTATTTTTCAAATTATCCAGCCGTCCCGGAACTTTTGACACACGCTGTATAATATATGTATATATGTATATATATAATATATATGTATATAAATATATATATATATATATATATATATATATAACAAAATAAAACAAAAATTATTTATTTTATTTTTAACTTTTTATTATGAAAAATAAAATGATTAATTAATTATTTACATAATCTTCAACGTTTATTATAATACTTTACCAACTTATATAATTATATAATTAGTATGATAGTTAAGAAATTGTTTATCAACTCAAATTGTTTTAACTTCTTGCAATAAAATCAAAGTTATCAATCAAACCAATTGTTTTTACTGATTCAATAATATTCCTAAACCTATGAGATTTGTTTTAACCATAATTTACATAATTCTATAATAGGGGAATGTGAAGTTAAGTTCTAATAGTTTTGATTAGTTTTGATTTATTCACGCAACGAGGTACCTTTAAAGTCAAATAAATTTTTAATTATTAATCGAATCGCTTTTAATCACTAGAATTATTTTTATAACTTTTGGAATACTAATCAAAATTGTTGCGAGAACTATTGGAACTCTTTAAAATTAATTTCCCTCTGTACTTAGAAAATTTATGCAGCGAAGTGTCTTTAACGTCGAATAAATTTTTAATGATTAAATGTATTGCTTTTAATCATTGGGATTATTTTTGTAACTTTTGGAATACTAGCCAAAACTGTTGCGAGAACTATTGGAACTCTTCAAATTAATTTCCCTCCGTATTTAGAAAATTTATGCAACGAGGCTGTAACTTTTTTATTTTTGAGTAGGTATAATTTTTTTTTAATTGGCAAGAACTCTTAGGAATAAATAAGGAAACATTAAAAATTTGCCATAACTATTGTATATCGAAATTAAATTTAAAAAATTTTTTTATTTTTTGTGGTCGACTGATTTTTTCTTTTAAGTATCAGGAACTCTAGTATCATGCAAAATAAAACAATTAAGCTATTCGGAACTATTCGATCTTGATTTTCAAGAAGTTAGCATCCCATTTTTCAAATTCAAATTTGGAACTGTTAATCGACGGAACTCTTTTTATTAATAATAAAGTTTTTATTAATAAAAACTCTTAAACTCTTTAAGAGGAAACTAGAACTCTAATCGGAATTATCATAACTGCATGTCGGGGTGCTAATTTCACACACTCTAATTTAACTAGCTTAACGTGTTGAACATATATACTGTTAAAAATATGAAATTGAACTAAACTGTTGAACTAACTGTTGAAAAATGAAATTAATTAGAAAATAATTCGAAAGCCCGACGAATCGCACGACTTGCGGAACCGAATAAGCTACGAATTTATACTTAAAACCGACAGAATTTACACTCCAGACTCGCCATTAACGATGGCAACTCTGCGCTCATATATTGTACATTATGAGCACTTATTGTCGACTTTTGAAGAACAAAAGTCGTTCGATAAACGACGGACATCCATATAACGTAGGGAAAAATATTGTGACCTCCCACATATACACAGGCATACATATTATCTCCTTCGCTAGATGCAATCGTCATAATGCACTCCTCCCCTCTTCTCCTCCTTATCTTTCGCAAGTAAATTCGTTCGCGAGTAAATTAAAGCTCAACGTGCAATACATGCGCGTTCATTCATAGAAAATTGCCTGACGCAGGTAGTGTTGTGCGCACTAAGAATGCAAAGTTTTTAAGATTTATTTTTATATCGAGAGAGACATTTTAATGCTGATGGCGTAAAAAATACTTGTAATTTAAATAGTATTTATAATTAATATAATTATAATTTACTTACAATAATAATATAAATTTTCCTAATTTCATAAGTACATGCATAGATTTTTATTTTTATTTATTTAATTATTTATTTATTTATTTATTTATTTATTTATTTAATATATATATATTTTGACTCTATCTTGAACACATTTATGCCATATATTATTAAATTAAATTAATTTCAATTATTTTAATATTCTTCTACTAATAAAATTTAATTATTTATTATTAAAAAAATTTACTTATTTTATCGATTTATTCTTTTTTACAATTTTTTTCTATTAATTCTTTTAATTTAGTAATCATTTTTAGGCTTTCAGCAAAAGTTGTTTAAATAAATGAGTAGAAAATGAAATTTCTTTTCACGAACTTATTGTCGTACATGGTGCCAGAACATTCGAACCTCCAGAATAGTTGGGGAAGATCTCGAGTCCCATCACAGCAGGTAATCTTTATCTCATTTCTATTGTATTTACTCGAGACATGTAGGAAAAACTAATTGGTCAAATACAGACAAAAAATACAATAATCTTTCTCCATTTCCACCTAAACACATGCATAGATATAAAGTAGTGTTGTGCGCCTTGGCATATTTGTATACAACACATAAATGTGGTAAATGCAAGTATTCTTGGTTGAATTATTTAACAAAAGATCGCGCTCACGAATAGCACTCGAGAGCAGTTAGCAGTGTGCACAGCACATTTTTAATAGAATTTTCTTGAAGCATGCAGGCATTCGTGAATTCTAATACAGAAAATGTAGCAGTTCTCTCTGTGATCGTTCCTGATGGTTCGTATAATAATTTAATAATAATAATAAGCAAATCAATCCCATAACACATAGCGACAATAATATAACATTATTGCACAGATTTCTCTACATTATACTAGCCTAGCGATGTTACACATGGAGTTATGTAGGCCATTTATGGTACCCCATTATAATGAGGACTTATTATATATTTAACGATATATTATAGCGACATTAACGATCTATATAGAGGTCTGTGCATTAATGTTATAATTTCCATTGAGCAATGTAATTGCAATGTAATATGCAATAATTACATATTGTTAAATGAGAAATTATATCATTAACGTTATATTATTGTATTGCTTTGTGTTCATTGGGTTGCCCATGTTCATTCTTATCATTGTTGCGTATATAAGAGAGAGATAATTCATAAAATATATATCTTTACAAATAAATTTAATTCATTTAAAAAATAACAAGAATTATATATAGAAAATATTTATGAAATATATTACTTATTTAATTAATAAAAATTTAATAAATGTATAATACTTATATACAATTTAAAGAATGTATTTATATACAATTCTTACTATTTTTCGACAAACCAAGTTATAAAAGTGCATGTATTATGTAAATTATTCTGTATTATATGATTTAAGAGATATACAGTAATGAAGATAGAATCGAAATTATTAATCCAATTTAAATATTATGCATAAAAGCTTGCCCATATAGAAAAATTTATATAATTATATATATTTATATAAAAAGGCTATTTATATAAATGGCTATTTATATTTTTTGAAATTAAATAAAAAATAATTATATCCTCTAAGTAAGCATTTTAAAGAATTATATATACACACGGGATTTTATTATCAGAATATTTAAAATAAGATATTTATTATGGTATGCAATTTTATGTGTTTCGAGTTTTTTTTTAAATTTACAAAATGAGCAAGTGAGTTATTTGCTCTTTCTACGCGCACAAATACAGTTTATAAAATTGTACAGAATAATTTGATCATTATTAAGCTGCCTTCCCCTTCACCAACGTCAAATAAAATTGTGTCTATCAAATAATTTAAGGCCAATTATGTATCAACAATTAATCTTACATTGCTTCTTTTCCTCACTAATGTAATTCAAGAATTCATAAAATCACTAATAAATATATTTTAATATTAATAGTTTTCATTATAAGAGGGAGCTATTTTACAAAAGTATTTTATAAACATACTGGCAATTTCATGAAAACGTCAATTATCAATTATTTTACCACGCAACATATGCAACATCAAAACGATGCAATCTTGTATATAAGAATGATAACGGAAAAATTCTGGAATATCTGGACTATTTCGTGTAAATTTGAAAGCGACAAAAATTAGATTATTATTGCTATAAATGCTAAAACAAACGCTAAAACTTTCAAATGAAAAATTTATATAATAATTTAATATTATATTTTATAAATACGGGTATTAAATAAACAATTAATTTTCTTCCTTTTTCATACATATTAATACACATAATGTTAAATTAGTAATAATGTTTAAATTTTTTCAATAGATTTCTATAAAATATCTATATTTCCTATTCTGTGTAATTTCTGTTCAAATTTTTTTCTAAAAGTACATTTCTATTTCCATTTTATTTTAATAGATATTAATATTTGTAATTTGTGAATTGTCAAAACATCTTGGAGAGATAGTTTAAACGACGGTTAGAGAGAAGTAACACAAATACTTGAGGTCAATATTTTCTTGTATCTACGTATACCTATTTGTCCCAAAGCGTGGGATAATGTGACGAGAGGCAGTTAAGGGGATGTCAGACCTTCCTTTTTTACCGACAAAATTTTGAGCACGCTATACTCTTTATTAGTTGCACAGAATAATAAATGCTTTTCCACAATTAAATTACACATAGCAACAAAGATGAGAGTGAACCATTTTTTGTTCAAAATGAAAAAAAAAATAGAAAATTACAGTTTTCTTATCGGCTTCTGACAATATCAACTCGTAACAATATTAGCTGAATATAAAAGTTTTGCAGTTTGTACGTACAAAATAAGAGCACTCTCACCTCAGAATTTCCTGAAGGAATATACATGAACAGTCAGAAATGCATTTAGAAGCGTAGTAAAAATAATTAGAGTGCACAAAAATTTCGTGCATATGTGTGTGTGCGAAATCGAGGCATGTGAGTAAAACAGTCCTGTAAATTAGTTGCTTGCTAGCGCAACAGACGGCGCTATAATCGGTTTGTGTGACAAGGAGAGTCAATCTCGTACCATCCTTCTCTTTCATCTTGCGTGTAATAGGATACGTTAGTATACATGTACGCGCCCACTAAAGCATTAAATTCTTGCGTTTTTTTGCTCAAATTCCACGTAGTAGATACTTGTTGTCATACAACGACATAACAAGCTGCGAGAAAACAGCGTTACAACGTGTTACGTAAAAAATATTCTGTGTAAGTTATACATATTATACAATATATATATATGTGTGTGTGTGTGTGTGTGTGTTGTGTGGTGTGTGTCGGTGTGAGTGTGTGGGTGGATGTGAGTATGTGTATGTATAACGATATATATACAAAAGTGATGCGAAAATTTCGTGAACAAACAAGAAGGTAATAAGAACAAGCAAAATAAAAAGAGCGAACAAAAAATAGCATGAGCAACGAGGACTCGAACTCCAAAATCGAATCTTCCTTTCACACTATTATTTTCCTCTCGCTCGCATCTATTACTGTCTCGCTCGCTCTTATTATTGTCTCGCTCGCTCCTATAATTGTCTCGCTCGCATCAATTACTATCTCGGTCATTCTTGATTCTTGGGTCCGTTTATCTTTTCAAGCTGTCATGATTATCAAGTGTGACGGAGAAAGCAAGACGATGAGTAGAGAGCGAGCGAGATGACCTATCATCAAAGAGTTCCGAAGGCTCTTACAATCGGTTTCTTCGCTTCCTCTATCCATTTGCAATTCACGAAGATGTAAACATCTTATAAAATAAAAATTAAAACTTTTATTTTAATTTCATCAGTTTGAAAATAATTTCAATGAATTAATGAGATTTTTGCGATTAAAATGATATCAAACACGGCGTAAATCGGGTAATTTTTAATTAGTCTGATAATACAAGTTTATAATTATATATTTAATTAAATTTATGCCACTTATATCGTGTTTGATCTTATTTTAATCGTAACATTCTCATTATTCTATTAAAATTACTTTTAAATGAATAAAAAATGCATTTTCTGACAAGAGACTTTATTTATAATATTCACGAATATATGTCAGAAAATAAAATGCATTTTTTATTCATTTGAAATAATTTTAATAGAATAATGAAAATGTTACGATTAAAATAAGATCAAACACGATATAAGTGACATAAATTTAGTTAAATATATAATTATAAAACTTGTATTATCAGACTAATTAAAAATTATCCGATTTATGCCGTGTTTGATATCATTTTAATCGCAAAAATCTCATGAATTCATTGAAATTATTTCAAACCGATGGAATTAAAAATAAAAGTTTCAATTTTATATTTTGTAAGATGTTTACATTTTCGAGAATTGCAATGAATAGAAGAAGCGAAGAAATCGATTGTAAAAGACTTCCGAACTCTTTGATGATAGGTCATCTCGCTCGCTCTCTACTCCTAGTCTTGTTCTCTGTCACACTTGACAATCGTGATAGACAGCTCGAAAAGATAAGCGGATCCAAGAATCGAGAGCGAGCGAGACAGTAATAGATGCGAGCGAGACAATAATAGGAGCGAGCGAGACAATAATAGGAGCGAGCGAGACAATAATAGATGCGAACGAGACAATAATAAGAGCGAGGGAGACAATAATAGATACGAGCGAGAGAAAATAATAGTGTGAAAGATCCGATTCTCGAGCTCGAATCCTCGTTTCTCGTGCTATTTCTATCTCATTCGCTCTTATTGTTATTTCGCTCGTTTTTATTACCTCGCTTCCTCATGTAATTCTTGCATCACTTTTATACATACATACGTCCATACACCCACACTCACACCACCCATCCACACATACATACAATACAACACACACACACACACACACACACACACACATACACATACACACACACACATATATATATGCGTACAGATTATATATTTTACCAGATTTTACCGGTTTGCATGTGCGCTCTAGTTATTAATTAAAAAATATTTTTAAAAAATATTTATCCCAAAGGCGATTCATTAGTGGACTGGTAGTTTTTAGAAATATTTCATACAGATGCGGTTTGCATGTGCGCTCTGGTTATTAAAATATTTATTTCAGAGGCGATCTATTTGTGAGCTGATTATTTAAAAAATTCAGAGGCGATCTAATTCGTGTGCTGGTTTAAGAAAAACCCAGAGGTGATTTAATTCTGATGCTGGCTATTCGAAAAGTATTCCAGAGACGATTTAATTCGTGTGCTGCTTATTCAAAAAAAATCTAGAGTCGATTTAATTTGTATGTTGATTATTCAAAAAAAATTCGAGAAGCGATCTTAATTTGTGTGCTGGTTACTGTTCAAAAATGATTTATCAGTTATGATTTGCATGTGCATTCTGGAAGCGAAATTTAAACAAAATTTAATTCAGAGATTATAAAGACACTGCTTCAACTAAAAAGCATATTTGATAAGAATAAAAATCCAGATAAAATAAATCATTGAACCGATTTTTACATGTTATAAGAGGATTCTTATTTTGAAAATGTGCTATATATTCCGATAATTCTTATGTAATTGTAGCATGTCATATAGCGACAAAAGCTAACAAATTATTGGAGCAAATTACACTGATCGCTGACGACTTTTTTTGATATCACCAAGCTTCGAATGTATGATAGCCTATCCGGCTGTGTGGTGTCTATTTGGTGACTAAAAAAAATTACTTCATTGCCGTTGCCTACGAATAATATAATATTTGAAAAGCTTCACTTGATGCAATGCTGTGGCTTTCCTTACACTACTATAAACTACAGCCTTAGAAGGAAATCCTTGTAAGGAAAAATATTTCAATAATGTGAAATGTACAAAGCAACATTTTTTTTTAAAATTATAGGCAGAAAGTAAATTGCCTTTGTTCTAAAATGATAAATTATTCATATATTTTACATTTGACATATAATCTTACATTTATCATATCTATCAAGATATTCCAATGAATATCATTAAAAAAGACGCCTCA